>NW_006921975.1:902772-918857 GCF_000298275.1 Orycteropus afer afer
TTAGTAGTCATTCTTTTGTGAATAGGAGGAGTGTGTCATTTGAAGCTCCAGACCTGGTTGGCAAGGTTGGCCCTATGTGTAAGCAAAATATATAGTTATCTATAGTCATTTGAGAATCAATTAAAGTACCCCTTTTTGCTTCTCCCTTCCTTCAAGGAGAATAAAAATAAAATCTCACCTAAACTATCTCTACCATCATCTGCCACAATGCCTGAGATTAGTTCTCCTTTAAGCTAAGGAACTGAAGTTCCTGTTAAAATAGAAATCTATTATTTTGGAAGACCTGGGACATAATTTGATACTGGAGCTGATTTCATCAGCACCCGAGGGGATCATAACTTTAATGTAGTCACTGAAGCTGCTCCCTAGAGAATCAGTTATTTTCTGGTGGGACTGCTATGGGTATCCTAATCAAAGGAAAGAAAAGCAGTTGAAGAGTTACAAAGGGTAAGTGGTTCACCAGCCAACTGAATAGTTAAAACGGTAGTAATATGTTGAACCCTACAGGCCAAGTTGATCACAGTGTAATTATGTCAGCCTGTACTTCAGAATTTTCTGAAAGTTGTCCTTTTCCATTCCTATTTTTCTTCCTTGTGCTCACTGCTCCGTAGCTCCCTAGCCCCAGATATCTTTCTTCCTTTATCTCTCTAGCACCTCCTCTGCAGTTTCCTTCTTTTCTCCATTGAAAACTATAACCATTGCTTCCTTCCTATCATTTGATCCTGTTCTCTGTGGTGGCCATGTTAGAAAACTGGTCTATATTGAAGCAATGAGATGGATTGACACAGTGGCTGTGACAATAGGGCTCAAGTATAGGAAGTATTGTGAGGCTGGCGCAGAAACAGGCCAGTGTTTCTTTCTATTGTACATAGGGTTGCTATGAGTTGGAGCTGACTTGATGGCACCTAACAACAACAACACTGAAATGTTTTATTTATTGGATATAGTTGTACTCCATGTTCAGAATCTACAAATCAGACTAGTTCATTAGCTTTTTATTTCTCTCTTAGAAATATTCTAAAATTACTATAACCCCAAGTTAATGATTTTTCCCCCCACTCTAGATCAGTGGGCCTTGGTGGAATAAAGATTTTCCATTGGGACATTAATTTATCATCACTCATAAGAGTACTAGGACATATTCTTTGCAATGAAATGGGAAAGTAATTGGAAGTGTTTTTGAAGCCCATCAGTCCTGAGTTTAGACACTTCCTTGGGAGGTCAGATCTGGAGATGGAGGTCTGGGGCCCAAGGTTAGGGTCAAGACAAGCCTTGGGAGAGGGTCCCAAGGAGTGTACACAAAGAATGAGGATGAAGGGTCCTAAAGGAAAAATATCCCTCCTTCACATAGGGACTGAATTCCTGCCTCTTGCTGTTTGTGGACACTACCTCACCACTGGTGATCCTGGCACACCAAATCCTGGTGCTGTTTGTGTTGAGAGTCCTGAGCCCGACTGCAGTTGCAGTTGGGGTGGGTAGAGGTGGAATCCTTTCTGAAAATCACCAGTAAGGTGACTGTTACATCATTGGCAAACCTTCTGATGGGAAGTAAATTAGTGAATACCACCTTCTTGATACCTGCATCCAAGCAGATGTTAAATGGCTAGTCAAAGCACAGAAACAGAATACTTTCTTTACAATTTATTTACAAAATGTATTAAAACTTTGTACAATACAGAGCAATGAGTCTCTGTAATTTATGCCCACACATGCAATTTATGCTTTTACGGCCATTAGTTTGCTTGGCAATTTTTCTGTTCACTGAAGTACAATTTTAACAACAAAAATAAAAGAATTGAAAAAAAAAAAAAATCCTCAAGTGACTACCGCCAAACTCCCATAGCTTGAAGTTAGTAGCAGAAATTGGAAGCAATCAACATTTTTTTAAAACATGCAAGTTTTTAAAAAATAACAAACCAATTTACCCGCCTCTTCATCTAATAAGTAAAGTTTCCTCTCTGAAAAACTGATTTGAATCAATAAACATACATTTCTCTTTATACAGTGCCTATGAAAACATTTGTGTGTAGGTTGGTTGGTTTGTTTTATACAATTTCGTATTTGCACAGCGTTAGCTTCCCGTGCTGGGGACGTTATAGCATTCAGAAGTTGAAAATCACAGTTTCATGAAAAAAATAAAAATAAAAATAAAATAAAAACACAACAGCTTTCTTTTTGTTCAATACTGTTTAAAATTTGATTGGTGAGTTATTTGCTAATGACACAATTTTTGGAATGAAAGTTTATATTACACTTTTCTGGAAACGTTTCATTGGAACAAGACTTCTTCCTTTCTCTTCTGAAGACAAGAGCAAATATGCAGCGAGTCAACTACTCATCTAAGGATCACACTTGGGAAATGAACGTGAGCTCCTATGTCTTACAGTCTGGTAGCTTCCCAATGCACGTCACTGATGAGAGCGAACTACTGAACTACAGAAAGCATACATTGTTTTTTTATATAGGAGGTAATTAGTGAGCGGAGACTATTTCCTCTGACTGTTCTGATGATGCCAATGGCAGGTACGCAATTAGTTTCTTGATAGCCCATGGAGCAGTGGAGCAATCTTCTGAGAGCGTCAGTAGAAAGACTTCTCCAAGCAAGGACCTGGGAGTGATGCTGAGGCCCTCAGTTTAGCAGTAGGTTTGGGAATGCATTTCATCTTTGCAAACTAGAAAAGGACACATGCAGTCTGACGGAGAGCCACGGGCAGGAACAGGCAACAGCTGGTTGGACAGACCTAGCAAGAGTAAAGTCAGATTGAGAACTGTGGTCTGAACTCGCTGGCCCTTCTCGCAACATGATCCTGTCTCCGTGGTATACACTTGAAAGGCATACTTAGCAGAGAAAGCAGAGCTAAACACAGTGTTTTTTTCTGAGAAAGATATTCTAAACACATCTGGGAGTATAGGCAACATTTCCCTCACCTCAATGCAAAATACTCAGCTATATAGACTTAAAATACACACTGAAGCAAGAAAAACAGATCTGTGAGCTGAAATTCCAGGCTTCTTGGAAAGCCCCAGGATCTTTTTACGAAAGCACCGAGAGGGATGCCTGATAGTGCCCCATCCCTTGCTACACACAAGAGTGCGTTAACACGCTCTGCTAATCCCTTCACCGAGTGGGAAGTTATGAACGCATTTTCACAAACCATTTCAAGGATACAGAGAAGTCACCATTGAGTCCCTTTCCCAAAATATTTGAATTATCTAAGTGTTGGTGTTTACATTCTAAAGATATACACATTTCAGCAACATTGAAAGGAAGTAGGGTGCACAGAACATCACTACCAACAGGAAATATCCAAAATATCTGATCAACAGATCCTAGAAGAAATGCCAGTCTGTCTTCCCAAACACTGGGACTCAAAGATTCTTTTTCTTTTTTGTTTTCTTTTTTTTAAATCAGGAAGAATTAATTATTTTAGCTAAGATGGGGCTATTTGCTGGATTGGAATTTTAAATTTGTGTGTGTGTGTCTGTGTGTGTGTATTAAAGAACATGGTATTTTTATACTGTGCAGTGGTATCAAAGAATGGCTTTTGTTGAATAGATTTTTTTAAATAAGATTTTTTTTTCACATACTGGAATCTTGCCTGTCCATTTTTTTTGTTGGTTTTTATTTTAATTTTTGTTTCAAGCAAAGCAAGAAGATTTCAATGATGGTTTGCATTGTCGCGAGTCTCAGAGTATTCCATAAGGCACTGAAGGAAAAAAAAATCAGTTTTTCCTATTGAAAGGTCATTGCACCATCAGCAATATTCGTGTCATGCCCGACACCAAGGAGAGTGAAATCTGGCTCAGGATCCTTGAAGCAGCCACCTTTTCGGTGATTCCTCTCATCACATGCCTCCGGTGGGAAGGGATCTGCAAAGGCAAGGGGATATTTCAGTTTGAAGGGGATTTCTCCCAGGAATTCAGAAGTTTCTTATGGCTCAGTCTATCTTAGGAAAAATACCCTGGCTGTTTTCTCACATTGGCATCTCTGGGGCTGCACTCTTCTGATGGGCTTTAAGCAAGAGGTCTGGCTAAATTCTTTAGCTCAATGCAAATGCTTTGAGATAGGTTAAATGAGGTCAATTCTCTACTGTGTACATTGTGCTAAGGAATATACAGGCATTGAATGACATCCAACTCAAGACTTTAATTGCTTAGGTTATAGGTATACTAGAAAGACTTAGTTGCATTTGAATGCAGGTACTCAGGACGACTGCACTGCATAGGGTATTCTAATTACAGAACCTATGATAAAGTGCTGTTTACCTACGACAGAAGGTAAACAGTGTTCTCTGGTTTGTTGGATTGAAATCCATTCTGACTGTGAGAAGAAAATTTGCTGCTCATTACCATAAAGGTGACAGCTTGTTTTTCTTAACACCTATAACCTTAGCTATTAAAATCTGAAGATAGCACAGGACTTTAAAGAGACAGCACATTCCAGGAAGCAGCCAGAATAGCGATACCCATGAAGGAACTTGGCATCCATTGGGGTCTTTGCCCTGATATTCTGGGCCTGATCGAGATGCTGCTGATGCCCTCCTTTTGGAGGGGATTCATTCATTCATTTGCTCCTGACCCTAAAAACCGAAGGCTAGTTTCCTGCTTCCTCTTCAAACTCACCCCACCATCCTTTCCCTCTACATTGATAGGACACATCTTTCTCTCCAGAGACGACACTAAATTGAATCCCACATGAGTGGCACGATCACTTAGGTAGTGAACTATCTACCATGGGCCCTGGAATAAGTATCTATAAGAAGAATGTCAAAGATGCACCTGAAGGCCAAAAGCCCCAAGAGGGGCAAAATAAGACTAACATGGAAGTGGGTAAACCTCTTTCTTGGAACTTTTAGAGTCTTAAGTCTATCTATCAGTTCTATCTCAGAAGCTTGGAGAAGTTTTATACCCAGGAAAGAAAGGTCAAAGTTCCCTCTCCCACCAATTAGCCATGGGATATCATTAGCTGCATGACTTTGAGAAAGTCATTAACCTCTTAGTCCCTCCTTTCCTGATTGTAAATGGTGATAATAATAGTGTTATCATTGAGGTAAAAGACTTCTGAACATAATGAACGTCAACACTTCCGTTATCTAGAATGGTTCTTCCACTTAACATAAAATGAATTCTTTTAGGAATCCCTTTATTTGGAGAGAAATGGGAGGCTAGCATAGGCCAAAGTCCCTCTCTCTCTCTCCTTTGTTGTTTTAATAAACTTTGGTTCATGTGGAAAAGAAAACAAAAAAGATAAGATGAATTCTTTTAAATAGGAAAACTTCAGTGGTAGTTAAGTTGTATATCAACTTGGCTGGGCCTGGTTTTGAGTGGCTGGGCAGCTGGAGGCAGTTATTCCCCATGATGAGACTGGTAATCAACTCCATGATGGAATCTACTGGGGCAGCTGAGTAGCTGCCTTAGGGATGTGGTCTGCTTCTAGCATATAAGGAGAAGTTTTGAGAAAAGTCTCAGTGGCTTTTTGGCACGCTTGGACCCTACGTGTAGCCAACTCTTCATCCAGCAGCCTGCCATGCCCTGCCAATCTTGAGACTTTTTCTGGACTTGAACTAGTGGCCTGCTATATTGTTTGATAATCTTGGGACTGTGGTATTTTGCTTGTCGACCTTGTGTTTGTCAGTCTCAGCAGCCAGCAGCTGCCTGAGCTAAGAGACACCTCCAGCTTCCGTGGGCCGGAAGCAGGAGGCAGAGCTGAAGTCCAAGGTCGAGGGGCTTTCACCCAGTCCCTAGAGCTGGCACTTTGAACTCGGACATCTAGCCTCCAAAACTGTAAGAGAATAAATCCCTGTTTGTTAAAGCCATACATTTGTGGTATTTCTGTTAGAAAAGCCCAAAGTAACCAAAACAACTTCTCCAGCAAGAATGCCTACACATAGGCTGCAGAAGGAAAATGATCACATGAACAAAGTTAATATTTTCTAGGAAGACTAAACAGAACAGAGTTAGAGAGAAAATGAAAATCCTTTCCCTAACTTCAGGCATCTTGAGGTCTTGAAAATGAGAGGGATTTCAAAACCATTGTTGAAGAAGACAGAAGTGTTTCTGAACAACATTGAGGAAAGTGGGAAGAAGTCTTCAAACTATTCCTAGCAGAGCCAAACTTAGAGTACAGTGAATTTGGAGCACTTGATAGCTGGTCACCTGCTAAGGCATACTTGGGGGCCACACTGCCAAGAGTTGGTCAGTAACCCAAAGAGGCAGCAGGTACTCAAGTGGCTATCTACTCCTTAACCAGTTGCCAATGAGTTGATTGCGACTCATGGTGACCCTATAAGATAGAGTAGAACGACCCCACAGGGTTTCCAAGGGTGCAATCTTTATAGAAACAGACTGCTACATCTTTCTCCTGCAGAGCAGCTGATGAGTTTGAACTGCTGACATTCCAGTTAGCAGCCGAGTGCTTAACCACTGTGCCACCAAGGCTCCCTGTCTGCTCCCGATATCTGAGGCTGAGGCACCTGTTCTCCACAACACATCCAATAATCCTGACACTGCTATCACTGAGAGAAAACAAGAGGCTACTCCTTCCACTTTTAAGGATGACCTTTCATTAACCAAGGAGCTGTGGTGGTGTAGTGCCTAAGGCATTTGCCTGGTAACCAGAAGGTTGGCCGTTCAAACCCACCAGCCACTCCATGGAAGGAAGACTGGGCAATCTACTTCCATAAAGATTTACCACCTCAGAAACTAAAAGGGGGTTGCTGTGAGTCAGAATCGACTTGGTGGCAGTGAGTTTGGATTTTGGCTTTTATTAACCAGATTTCATTTGGATCATAGTTTTGGAGGTGGTTTGCCCCTAAGTCATCCTTCATGAAGAACATTCATTGACTGATTTTTTTTTCTTTTTGTGGGGGGTGTGGGGGAGGTAGGGTTCCAGGCTGTTCTTCGGACTTGAGCGGCCAACCTTTTGGTTAGCAGTTTAGCATGTTAACTATTTGCACCACCCACGGACACCTCCTGAAGAATTACTGGTACTCCAAGGTTGTCAGAGAACTGGAAGCCTAAGAACTAGGTAAGAGATTAGAAGTTGCTCAGAAACATCGCAGAACTTCTTGGAAAATAAATGACGAATGGGTGAAGATCCCACTCTTTGCTTAACCAACATTCGCCTATAACATCCCATCACCCAATTGGCTGAGGATGGTTTCTATTTCCTGCTCTGCCTGCTTCATACCTCTTGACTGACACATGTAAGGTCTTCCTGGCATCTTTTGAGGCCTTTCCTTCTTGTCTTGAGACTTCACACAGACTCAGAGGACAGATTTGTTCACAGAGGCTCTTCCTGGGTTTTCTTTGCATGTCATCCCAGAGATGGTTGCCAACGTGCTAGCTAACTAGGCTGCAAGGGCTCAGTGTTTATTAAGGAACCACTAGGGTTCAGTGTCTATTGAAATGTGGTTTTTGCCTCAGACAAGATGACCAAAGGAAAGCCAGAGGACCCGAAGTTGTGGCAAGTTTATTTCTGAGGCTTTTACCCCAGGTTTGATGTTCTGGGCCTCTACCTTAAGGCTGTAAAATTCTGCCCAATACAACCAAAGATCTGCTAATCCTAATTTTCCTTTTTTCTTTTTTTTAAGCTACGCTCTCTGAGATAATTTTCTCTAGACTCTTCCAACTCCTTGGACAAATGGCATTTGCACCACCTGGGCGCTTGTGAGCAAGGCAGACTCTCAGGTCTCACCCCCAACCTGCTGAGCCAGAAGCTGCATTTTCACGATTCCCAGGCGCTTCCCATGCACGATGCCATTAGAGAAGCCTTGCTCTGCGGCTTCAAAAAGAGACTGAAGCTATGGTAGCTGAGGGATGGAAACACAGATTCTCAGATGGAATGGTTGTTGATTAAGAAGATCTGGGGGCTGAGCCCCAATACCTCTGTTTCAGAAAGATTCTTTGTTAGGAAAATAGAAGTCATTGAATAAACCACCTCAGGTGGAGTCCATAAGAAGTGGGACAGATGGAGACTTGATGAGGTCCCTCAAGATTTGATTTTGTGGCCAAGTGGGACATGGACTTAGAATCTTCTCTCCATTTGACAGAATTCTATTGGGGTTCCAAGGTTCCTGGAGGCCACCAGGCCATGGATGATTAGAGGCAGTGTAGTAAAGAATAGAGCCACACTTGTATGTGTTGCCTTGAGCAAGTCACTTGATGTGGCTGGGTTACCTCAAATGTGGTCTATTTTCCTTCAGATGAGGCAATATGAGAATGCCTGGAAGAGTGTTACACAGATTCAAGGAGTATTATTTATTTGGATGCCAATACCTTGAATTTGGGATAATTAAGCTAGGCTGAAATCACCCATATACTATCTTAAGAAAAAGCAAATAATTTGCACAAAATTGTAATGGGCCTATAGAAATTACTCAAGAGTAAAACATTTAAAAGAAATTGGCACATCAAATGGTTGCATGCAAACAATGCCAATTACGGATGAATCCATGTATTGCACACTCAGAAATGCAGTTCCGTGTACTGAATACGTTGTAGCAAAATGCTACAGTCTGTAGCAGGAACGAACAACCAGCAAATTCATGAAACTAGATGATACTTTTCAACATGAAGGCAAATAATTTATTTGGATTGAAATATTTAAAAAGATGACTGAATTTAGAGCCTTAATGTGAAATAAAAGAAGGACAAAACACAAACGCATTTGTAGAAATTTAAGCGCATTGAGGTTTACTCATAGGGTCAAAAATCTTCCTCCTAAAATGAGGGATATAAAGTTGCTAATTGTTCTGTTCCAATTCACGAAGGAGTGTTAGTGATGACAGATGTACTTGAAGGTAACAAGACTACACTGCACACTTTTAAACACTTCCGGAATTTAGATGTTATCCTAATTCAAGCCAGCCTTTGGGTATGTCTGTGTTATTGGTGGGGTTTGGCCATAGCTGCCAGAGTCAAAGTGGAATCAGACAGCCTCTTGTCCATACGAATTTGGAGGTGGCCAACAGTAAGGAGTCTACACTGTCCTTTGGGAGACACTTACCTGAGTATTGCTTCCAAGGAAGGGACAACAAAGGGACTCAAGATTAAGAAAACTGTCTCAGGCTTAAACTGATTATTGAAAAGAACCACAGCTACTCAAGGTGGTAGTGCCTCCCTTCCATTTCTAATTCTAACTTTCGTTCCACAGCAGCTGCTTTCCTTAGATCCACATTATCCAATACGATAGCCACCGGCTACATGTGACTACCGAGCACTTGATACATAGCCAGTCCCAGTGAGACGTGCTGCAATTGTTAAATACACACTAGGTTTCTAAGATTTAGTATGAAGAATGTAATATATCTCATTAATAATTTTTTTATATTGATAACATGTTGAAATCATATATTTTGGATACACTGGCTTAATAAAATATGTGATTAGAATTAATGGCACTTGTTTCTTTTCCCCCTTTTTACTGCACTACTAGAGCATTTAAAATTACACGTGCAGCTCATGTGTGACTTGCATGTATTTCTATTGAACAGTGCTGCTCCACAGTATACTTTTCTTTTTGGGTCACAGAACACAATTTCATTACAACTATGCTATTAGGGAGCTCCAGTGGCAAAGTGGTTAAGACTCTCAGCTGCTAACCTAAAGGTCGGCTGTTCGGGAAAAAGCTGAGACAGTCTGCTTCTGTAAAGATTTACAGCCTTGCAAACCCTATAGGGCAGTTCTAATCTGTCTTATAGGGTTTCTACAAGTCAGAATCAACTCAATGGCAGTGGTTTTATTTTATTTTATTTTATTTTTTTTAAGAAAAGCACCATTGCCTGACAAGAAAGAACAACCATCGTTTTTAAATAAACAGTCAGATGGTTGCAAAGAATAGACAGTGCTTGAAACAATAAAACCAAACTGAAAAACAAAGCAAGAAGAAAGAAAGAGATTAACACACAGCAAAGTAAGGCTAAATTGACTAGACCTTAACCGTACCCCTAGATCTTAACACTCTCTGTTCCATACACGTTGTAGCCTTCTCTGTATGTAGCGTAATTCTGAGTGTTGGTGGCCGGAGCAGGCTTAAAGTTTTGGGTGTTCTTTGTGAGTTTCATGCGTTTGGACTCTGCCCGTGATTTGTAACAGAATTCTATCAAAGCCACCATCATGGCCAGCCCCAGACCTCCGACAAGTATATAGAAAACGCCTGCCACATTGCTCAGGCTCAGAGCGCTGGTCTTGTCCTAAGAGAAATGAACAATGCGATTAGTTCTTGGGGAAAACAAAGGCTTTGGGACATTATAATACATTACAACACTATAGGATAGTTCTAAGTTGTAAAATAACTAAACATTGATGTAAGTGTTCTGACTCAACTCTGGCAATTGGCTAATGTCTCATAATGACCAGCAAGACGATAGATTGTGCTTCTGTTGACAGTTGTGATCCTCACCTAAATGTTCTTTTCTTTCACTCCTTCAGTCACTTAGTACTTCCAAATGGTGTTCAACCACTAAATAAAACAGCACTTGGGAGTGGGGACAAAAGAGTAAACACAAGCACAATTTATTCCTCTGCCAGCCGCAATAAAAACCATTTGCCAGACTGGAGCTGTGACGTAATCTCTAGAAATGTAACACTCTTTTCATTTGGGAACTTGAAGCACTCTTTCCCCTCTCTGCCCCGCAACACCCCTTTCTCCCTTGTTCTCCCTGTGACAAACTTTGCCAGCTAGTCTTTAAGGCACCAGCTGAGAATATTAGAGATTCCTGATATTCTTATCTGGGGACTTATGGTTTGTTTAAAAAGAGTTAACTTTTCCCCTTCCCTCAGTGGCTGAGAAATTGCTCCCTTTGGGGATTGGTAGCTAAGTTCTCATCTTAGTTAAAATCAGGGCAGCAAATCTCTGTACTGCCAGGTCAAGGGCACAGCATGAAGAATTGGCTCCATTCCATCTTCCTGAGAGTTTAAGGAAACTGTCAGGAGAACCCACTGGGTTCGGGATTTACTCCATAGAAATCAGAAAGCTTCTTTAGAAGGCTGATGGTTAAAAAAAAAAAAAAAAAAAAAAAAGTCCAGCTCATTTTTAGCTTTTACTCCAGGGAGTAAATTGTAGCAAACAGTATTAATGAAAAATACTACACTTGTCTACTGTCTATTTAACATTGGGGGTGGGGCGGGGGGAAATCAAGGAAGCCGGTCAGTGACTTTCGGGTCAAACTGTGCAAGTCTTACTAATCTATCTGCCTTTATAAAAAGCAAAAACTGAACTGCTGAACAATGGAAAGATAAAAGTTGGTGCCTTGAGCCCTACCTTGGGGTAGGACACACCAAGGGCCAGGAGTCTTTCTTTGAAAAAAGTAAAATAAAGTAGCATTTTGTAGTCTTTTTAGAGGGGATGTAACCATTTTGCTGCTGTATGGAATTGAATGGAATACCCAAATTGTTAAACCAGTGAACTAAGTATTTTATTTAAATGATAACACAGTGAGCAGATGCTGGCCATTGCTGGTGCTTAACTCTCCATGACTCAGCTAGTCCTGGTATCACTTAAAGAATTAAATACAAAGACTATATGGCCATGCCATTCTGGTTTTATTTTCATACGTGCCAGTCCTGAACTTGTTTACCTTAATGAAAAGGCCAATTGGAATCGAATCACATAGTTGGGCAGAGGGGTGTGGGAGTGCCTCATGTCTACAACAGCCTTGCAAATAGTCAGTCTCCTAGGATGAATGACAGTTGGCTAGACAAGCAGTATGCATTTTGGTCACTTAGGAAACAATAGATCATCTCCTTAAGGAGGCTGGTGAGGCTATCTGCAAGGATGTTGTATAGTCCATTAGGAAATGGACTGATTTCTGGTAACCCTCCTTCTGCCATTAGACTTTATATGTATGTGATATTTGATGGAGTAGAAAGGTCTTTGACATAGCCCACGTAAGCTCTGGCAACAAGAAAAGCTTCACGTTCCATGTGTTCAAATTTCACAACAGTTACAGAATTCTCCGATGTGGGATATAGAAAACCAGTAGCAAAATGGTTCACTGCACAGGGAAAATGAGTGGCATTTCATGAAATGAATTAACTGATACCACAATATTAGTTCAAAAAAAAAAAGAAAGAAAGAAAGAAAGAAAGAGAGGCAAAAATTGAAACTAAAAAGAACTTCCTTGGGGAGCGAAGGGGGGCAGGAAGGAGGCGGGGAAGAGTGTTTCATGCTTATCAATGTGATGTTGTCCTGACAATGTACACCCTTAAGGAGCATGCTGCTAAATTTTTTTTAAAAATATTATGTACAGAGATTCAAATGAGACCTTTGGAAGAGAGATGTGTGACAGACTTAATGAGATCTGAGATCCAAATAGATGCTGAACTCAATACAAAAACAGCTGGGACGAGGCTCGTCATTCCGCTTACAGAGCCCAGTCTTTTCTACTTATTTAACTATTTTCAGATGGAATTGACATAATATCTTAACAATCAAAGGTATTTACAACTGCAAAGTCTCTGTCACTGTAAGAGGTTAAAAAAAAAAAGTACTGTCACAACTGGATCTTTCATTTTTTTTTTGGGGGGGGGTAGGTTATCTGTCGTTAGAGTTTCTTTTTGAACTTCCAAAATGTGAAATACAGTAAAACCCCCTTATAACACAGCTTGTTATTTTACAGCTGTGGAATATGGTGGGCCAGATTGAGTTCCGTAATAACAACAACAGTTCTATTGAGTCAGTGATGGATGCCATGTGGCGGGCCACGGAGGCTTGTGTTTGCCTTATTCCTTTAGCGCTGGTATTATAAAGGGGTCCCACTGTGTCAGGGAGTGTGTGTTGCGAAGGAAAGCTGTTTTAGGGTAGAAAATAAACAGTGGGTCAAAATGTGATTGCTAATCAGTACAAAAAGACCTTCAGCGACTGACCTTACTCCCGGAATCCTTGGCGCCACACTCCCCCTTATCGTACCACCATTTGTTTTTCAGCTTGTCTAAGATGCCTTGTTCACTGAGTTTCAATACTGCAAGGTTTACAGGCGTTCTTCACGTGGGAAATAACATAAATAACATTATATTATGTTATTTTATGTTATTCAAGCTTCAAACTACTTTAAAACTATAGAAAGCGATAAAGCAGGGGGCCCTGGCCACAGAGTAATTTTAGACACTGCAGGCAACCTGAGCATTACCTTATAAAAAGTTAACACTACAGCAACGCTATATTTACCAGGGCCTGCCCATATCGCTTTGAGTAATCGGCACACACTGTTAAATAATGAGGATAGAAAAAAAGGCACTCCTCAGGTAGGCTGTGTGTGGTGAGGAGGGTCACCCCTCAAGTGATAATTGTCGGCGGCAGCTTGTGGTAGCTTTGTGATGGAGGTGTGTTAAGTTTGATCTAACTGGGTGTCTTGTTGTACTTCCAGACAGAAAGCAAGTTTTATGAGGGAGTGGGGAAGGGAACAGGGCCAGAAGGGAAAGAGTTGCCATATTGTATACTGAGAACAATGGATAGAGCCAGACAGAATAGGAAATAGAGTCTATGTGAATAACATAGCTTTATTACACACATCTGTTGCCCAGCTGAAAAATGATCCCAGAAAGAGTGTACTACACACATAATCGGTTTTCCACAGATATGTATTCTAAATACTTTATGCACATGCACCCACTGGTCTTGGTATGAAAGATATAACTTGGCTCTCTGACTATTGGATAAAAGGACTATTTTCAACAATGAGAGGACTAGTCTATCGATTGTTTTTGAGTTACTGACTGGCTGTCTGATATGATCATCTTGTCTGTGGTCAGGTCAAATTACCACAGAGTTGACTAGATTGTTGAAAAATGGATTATTAATATGGCAATGGATTATTAAAATGGCAAACCAACTTGCCCATGGTTGGGTATCACCATAGAGGAATAATACAGGTAATTGTTCTGCTAAGATTGTTATTGTTATATGCTGTTGAGTCAGACCTGACTCATAGGGACCCCTTCTTGGGTTTCCGAGGCGGTATCACTACAGAATTAGATTGCCCAACCTTCCTTCTGAGGAGAAGCTGGTGGGTTTGAACTGCCAGCCTTCTGGTTAGCAGTCAAGTGCCTTAGGCACTAGGTACCAGAGCTCCCTCTGCTAAGATAGGACTTCCTCAACTGAGAGGCTGATACATCCCCAGGAGGTCAGGCCACTGCTTCTTAGTTCTCCACTTAAAGTGTGAGGGCCACATTCACAGCCACTTGGCAAATATATGAAACCCTACTGGGCTAGCTCTATTCTGGCCCTAGGATAAATATTTTATCTCTTAGAGATTGTTTCTTCTTTACCCTGTCTTCTTTCTAGAGCTATTGAATTTTAAATGGATTCTCTCTAATAACTCTGGATAAAAAATGTATTATACATAGAGGGTGGCATAATTCTATTATGAAGCAATCAACTGCTGTGTGTTCAGATTCATGTGAGAAATACTGTCAATACTAGTGCATGTTGCTCCAAATGGCACCAATTTAATGCCATAGAATTTCTTTGCTTATTTTGGATAAGTTAGACCCACCAACACATAGAGTCATTGATAAGACTTCCTCTAGTCACAAAGATCTGGCTTCTATCATCGCAACTCCCCACAGCCTATTTCCTTTCTTCCTTCATTTGCTGTTGAGAGCAGAAGGGTGATCTCATTTTGAGATATTTTAAGAAATGTACCATCATTTAAAAATAATATGCAATTGCAGAGTACTTGAGATTTGAAAAAATGATGAACCTTTAGTGTCAGGGTGGTGACATTTTCTAGGTTAGTGCAGGGCTTGACAGCCAGAATATCTGCATTTTGTATCTCACCAGGAAACCGGGGTCTTTTTATACTTTATTTTTCTTAACTTCTGGTTGTGATTTGGGTGAAATATACAGAGCAAATCAGTTTTTCATTCAACAATTCATACATTGTTTTGTGACATTGATTGTGGTCCTTCAATGGAGCATCACCCATCCCACTTCCTCCCTGTGTTTCTTGTTTCCATTCCTCCTTCTTTCCTAAACTTTCCTGCCTTCTGAACTTTGTCCTTAGGAAAATGTCCTTTTGATCTTGAATGGTTGATTGTTCTAAGGAGTTATTGTTTACCTTATAGACCTGTCTATTGTTTGGCTGAAAATTGAGCCACTGGGTGGGTTCAGTTCCAGCTCTGTGACTAAGGGATATTCCTTAGCCCTGGGATCCCACCAGTTTCTATCCAACCAGTAAGCCTACTCTTTTTTTTTTTTTTTTAAATGATTTTGAGTTTTGTTCCACATTTTTAAAAATACTTTAAACAAGTTCCTTCAATCAATGCTCAGAATCCTAGGGTTCTCAAATGGCAAGCTGAGGTGCTTAGAATGCAAAGCACCAAAATATACTCAAAAGGAAGTTTTGAGCCTCTTTTAAGATATTATTGGTAATGAAAATAAAATCTTTGACCTTTAAAGGACAGACAGGCCATTTATGGCCCTGAGACCAGCATTGGATCTGCCTTCTCCCCTACTCCCCATCATCTGGCCCCCTTCGCTCACTTCTTTCCCCCTATTATTTTTTATCTTGTCACTACTGCCTCTTCCCCAGGCTATGCCTTAAGCCAGAGACTGGACCCAGCTCTGTAATATAGGAGCTAATTTAGATTGTAGAAGGAGATGTTTTCCAATGGCATATGGGTGACTGAATCCATCAGGACCACAGGAAAAAGTGCTAAACAGTGCTCTTTTTCTTTCTGTACTTCCTCTTTCTTATTGCAAAGGGTCCATTATCTGCCTGTCCTACTTCAAGATACTGTGCTCTCCAAATTCTTCAGTAGTGCTGCTCTTGCTAGGTCTTAGGAACAGAGTAGTCTGATTAAACACATTCACACTAAGGTCTAAATAGGGAGGTTCCACCCTCCTAGAGATCCTGGTTTTAAAAGAAGCTTGTTGATCTTTAAGCAAGCTGTGTTGTTAAAAGTGTAGTGTGTTGGTTTAGAGTGTTGTTGTTGTTGTTATGTGCTGTCGAGTTGGCCCCAACTCATAGCAACCCCTCCTTGGGTTGCCGAGGCAGTATCACTACGGAAGTAGATCACCCCATCTTCCTTCCGAGGAGTGGCTGGTGGGTTTGAACTGCCAGCCTTCTGGTTAGCAGTCAAGT
>NW_006921975.1:919147-929866 GCF_000298275.1 Orycteropus afer afer
TAATAAAAGTATGTTACTTATATTAACATATATCAGATTTATTGTTGTTTAAAAAAGGAATTGATGAATATATTCTTTAAACATCCCCAGTTTTAATTTCTGATATGGTAAATACTAATAGAGTACACATAAACAACATCCTTTTAGAATTCTCAATAATTTTTAATAGTGTAAAGGGACCCTGAGACAAAAAAAAAAAAAAAAAAAAAGAAAGAAAGAAAAAAGTTGGAGAAGCACTGGTTTGGAGGAGGGAAGGTGTTCCCTCCGTGCACTCTTGAATGGATGAGTGCCACTACCCACTCTTGCCAAACCCAGACTCTATAGGTTGGCAGGTTAGCATCCTGCTTCTGACAAATTGTCTCTCCCTACTTAGGCCATCCAGTTGGCTTCCACAGAGAAGGTAAATGCTCTCCACAGTGATAGAGGAGGTTACCTCAGAGCAGCAGTTCTCAACTGGGGCAATTTTATCCTCCAGGGGACATCTGGCAATGGGTGAAGCCATTTGTTATTGTCACAACTGGGAAAGGGGATGCTATTGGCATTGGGTGGGTGGAAGCCAGGGACGGTGCTAAAGGTCCCATGATGCACAGGACAGCCCCTACACCAAGAGTTATCCATCCCCAAATGCCGCCACTGAGAAACTCTGCCTTAGAGCATCTGGACTTGACTGCGATGCCCCGGGACTTTAGAGAAATCTGACAAATGGTATGCTTCTAGTTTAGTCTTTGATTGGAAAAAAAAAATCACAGGGCTTATGAAATCTGGCAGGGAACCAATGTGCATTTGGAACTTCTAAATAAAAATGGGGGAGGAAAACAAACATATCAAGCAGCAGCACAGCCAAGGAGGATAAAAGCTGTAATCAGAAATCACAGATAATACCACTTAACAAGGTTAGGATAGCTGCCAAGAAAAGAAAGAGAAAATACTTTAAAAGCCAAATCTCTTAGAACCTATGTTGCTGCAGGGTAGAATAAATTTCCAAGATGGCAGAGAAAAACTGCTTTTTTTCCCACATAATTTTCTCTCTTACTGTACCTTCTTGTATGCATTGCCAAGCTGAATCCAAATCAACCAAATTTATTAACCCTCCTAAAACACACACACACATGTTGATATTTTGAATGAAGCGGAATGAGATGGGCATTTAGTCATTTCAAATGTCGTCTTCTCTATGAATCCCTTCTCTCTGTTCTCCATCTTTTCTACCTTGCCTTATTATTTATGCCATGTCTTGTGTCTCCCACTAGACTGTGTAATTTTCAAATGCAGGGAACATATCTTGTGTATTTTGTATCCTCACTTGGGACAACCAATACTTGTTGAATGCATAACTCTCTTTTGGCATTTTGTTTCTCAGCCTAATACCTTCACATAGTTATTATTTTAATGGTTATTGTTTGGTCAAGTGTAATGATCATTCCAAGAAAGTAGGTTTTTGGATTCTATAAGTAATGAAGGAGCTCTGGTGGCACATGGGCTTAAAATATGTGGCTGCTAACCAAAATGTTGGTGGTTCCAGCCCATCAACTGCTCCGTGGGAGAAAGATGTGGCAGTCTGAGTATGTAAAGATTTTCTACCTTGAAAACCCTGTGAGGCAGTACTGTTTTGTCCTAGAGGTTGCTATGAGTCGGAATTGATTTGATGGCAACAAGTACGTTTGGTTTGTTTGTTTGTTTATAAGAAACTGAGGCACTGATAGGTTAAGCAATCTGTTCAAGACCACACAGCGATTTATGGTGCAGGGTAGAAGGCAAGTTAATATGCAGCCAACTCGGTATTGTGTGTTCTCATGGAACACACAGAAGGGTCACAGACCTCTTTATTTTTGCTCTTCAGGCTTGGATATGCATGATGGGTTTTTTTTTTTTTTTTTTTTTTTCCTTTAGGGGCCTTCATCCTCTAAAGAACCATCAATCTGGCAAGGCCAGATCTTACTGCCGGGGCCTTTACTGTGGTGCAACAAGATGTCTCCAGGACAGTGTTCAGAGCAATTACTGCAGGCCCTTAACTGGTGCCTAAGAGAATTATAAGTCAGAAATACTTATCGTACTCACCTCAAAAGAGAACAGAAAGAATTAAACAAAGTAGGTCAGATTCCTATCATGGAAATTAGTTAAGCATTCTCCCCTCTGGAGGGCTCGCTATGAACTTTTTGCTGAGTAGAGCCCTCCTAAGACAAAGACATGGGTCAGCTTCCTTAGGGAAAAGAAACGGGAGCATTGCGATGGGATTTCAGGGGGGTCTGGGAACGTCCCCTTGTCTAAAACTGTTTTCCTCTCTGAAACCTAAAACACCACCATGAGAATTTCACACCTTTAAGTTTGAGCAACATTCCTTCTTAAAATACAAATCTTCCTGAGGAATGGTAAATGAAGCAAAGGGTGATTATTTACAAACTACAATTCCTTGTTCCATTTGTTCTGAAAGTGTTCAGGGGTGGGTGGGTGGGGGAGAGTATAAAGTTCCTTTAAGGAGAAAAAGTTTAACTGTGGGTAAGTCATAAAAATAGGCAGATCCAGTGGAGAAGGTAAGAGTAATTGTGAATAAGATATTCCTTTATTGTTGTTGTTATGTGCCATCGAGTCGGACCTGACTCATAGCGACCCCTCCTTGGGTTTCTGAGGCAGTATCACTACGGAAGTAGATTGCCCAACCTTCCTTCCAAGGAGTGGCTGGTGGGTTTGAACTGTCAGCCTTCTGGTTAGCAGTCAAGTGCCTTAGGCACTATGCTACCAGAGCTCCTTTAAGGGTATGTAAAAGTAGTGCTGACCTATGACTGGGCAATAATAACTGAACGTGGGGAACAGTAATGAGATGGCATTAAAAACATTATATAGAGGGTAGTAATATTATTATGGAGTCTGTGGGTGGTGTAAATGGTTAACATGCTCCTGAGAAGAAAGGCCTGGTGATCTACTTTCGAAAAACCAGCCATAAAAAACTCTTTGGAGCACAGTTCTACTCTGACACACATGGGATCTCCATGAGTTGGAGTTGACTCCACAGCAACTAGTTTTTATCATTATTATTCACAATGCTTTGATAATGAGTTCTACTTTTGCAAATGACATAATTGGCTGATACAAATTTCTGTTTATCTCTGCCATCCACACCTGGCAATAACTCAGCTACAAAGGACTGTACTCATAATCGAAGGCATCCGTTCCACAGGTGGTGGTTGCGTAGATTCCAGTTCAGCCTAGGATGAACCACCCAGCTATGTCAAAGCATTGGTATTATCTTAGTGATGGCGAATGTTACACACAGAGGCAGCTTTAGGATAAGAGGAACTAAGAAGACCTTTCTTTCTTCAGTGAAAGTAGAAAGTGTTTCTTCTTTAAAAACCAAACCAAACCAAATTAAATACAAATGTTGATATATTTCAAAAGAAGTGCTCAATTTATTTATTTATTTTTTAATTTTGATTTCAGGAAATACCTAAAATACTAAAGTAAAGTAACTTGGAAGTATGCCAGATTTCTTATTCTTAACAAAGAGATGTGGAACCAAGGATGTGAGGGGGCTGAGCTTCCCCACTGCAGACAAGAAGAAAAATTGGGCCTTGTGAATTACAAATTTATTCCTCCAAATAATCTGGCAATCTTGAAAGGGTTTAGAGAGGAATTTGTACTATAGATATGGCTTTGGGCCTGAAAAATATAGGAACTCAAGGTGTAGCACAATTTATGCACCTGAGAGACTATGGGATATGTAGTGCTCTAAATGGCTTCATTTCTCCTTTCTGAGCAGGGACATCTAAAGAGCAAATGTCTGTTTAATTAATGATGCCAGAAGATCTCCAATGGTGCTTTTAGGAGAGTAGATATATGTGTAAATGTGTAGGACATGGAGAAAGACAAGGAGAGCACAGAGAAATAAAAGAAATATATGAACAAGGATGGTGTATTTGCATAGTTAATTAGAAGCCTGTTCTAAGAACACAAGAGGTGGATGATGAAAACGGAAATTTGCCACAATCTAAGCTGGAAGCCCACCCCCAACTCCACCCTTATCCAAACCCTCACTCCACGTTACTAACAGTTCCTTCTTAGTAATTTTTATGAACAACTTTTTAGAAATCTCTCCAGCTTAGTGGAAGGAGGACATCTATTCTCTCTTCCACTGGTTTTTTTACTGAAGATATTTCAGGCTTCCATGGTGACAGGTCACCTTTGCCAATCATGTGCTTGCTTCCCTAGTCACAACCAAGTACAGGCAGACAGCCTCGGACAGATGTCTGCCCAGGTAGGTCTTGCCTTATTAAGTTGAAGCCAACTTACGACCAAGCAGGAGAAGATTCTTTGATGGGCCAAAGGATTTGCTGTACGGTCCTTTCCATTCTTTTCTATGTATTAACTTGGGATATGTGTAGGAAAGAGCTTTACCTCATCACAGAGCTGCTGTTAGAGGTCACAGATGTTCAAAATATGCCCTAGAGTGACAATAGAGTGTCTGGGGCCCTTTTGAAAAAATCCTTATTCCCATCTGTCCACTGGGGTTCCTGGAAGCAGGATTTGAGGAGAATGGGAGTTTGTTTGAATTTTCTCCACCAACTCGGAGTGTGTGTGCGTATGACTGCTGGTATTACTGGACTCTAGCCACCCCAGCGCTTCTCATTCCCACAGGGGCAACTACAGTGATTGGCAGAGTTACACAGTGTGTAGCTGCTAGCAGCTGCCTCTGAGAGAGTACTTCTGTCTACGGAGTTCAAAAATGGAGCTCAAACCTATTTAACTCCTTGCTAATGGGATCATAATTTAAGTGCAAAGAGCAAATTCAATAATGCATGCCTGTAATATTAGGAGTTGAAAGCTGTGAGTCATTTCATTAAGGATTTAACAATGCTAGTGATTGAAACTTATTGATGAGTATCTGTATTACAGAAACAGCCCAGAAGCAACTTTTAGATATGTGGGTAAATCTAATAGCAGCATTTCTGAATGAGAACTTCTCCAATTCAAAGCAACAGACCCCTTGATTCCACCGGTTGTGATTTTCACTGATGGATTGCTGCCAATCTGGGCCTCAGTCCAACCTCCCCCTCCAGAATCCAAAACCATTATGGGTTGTGGACTATTTTACACAACCTAATTTGTCTGGGAAAACTTCATGCCCAATTTTTCCCTGATAGCTAGAAAGAAGGGACTGAGGGAAGATGCCAAGTTCTGGTTAAGCCAGTTTTGGTTAAAATATGGTCGCAGACACTTTCCCAAGTACATAATTGCTATGATTCACAAGTTTTAAAAATCCATTGAAGTCCAAACTATCAAATTTGGTTGTTTTATTATGTGTAAGTATGTTTCCATCCCAATGACACTAAGAAAGAGTATAGACCGAGAAGACAGAGATAAACCAATCTTTACCAGAAATTCTATGATGAGTGTTTCTGAAGATATCTAGTTCATTCTCCTGACTCTAGGCATAATATGCATTCAAGAGTTCAATCTGATGGATGCCAGCATCCTCTTTTATCCTCAATAGACATCCTTTGACCATGATCCATAGAAAAATAATCAGTCTTAGCTTACACCCAAATAGATTGCAACAAATGGAGTCCACATATCAGATCTGAAAGCTGACTACTGGTTGCCATGCCAGGGCACATGTCACTTTGTTCTAGCATGCATTCTAGCATTCACACACCTACATCCCCAACAGTGATGTAATGATGTAATATAGGACATACTAGAGTTCTTACTATATATATAAAAGTAATGTGTGCTACTGCCTTTGGTCTATATTTTGAAGAATATTTGCTTCAAGGCCAGATGAAATTAAGCAAGGAGGTGAGTTCAGCACTTGGACTACACTTTTGACCAATGGGGATTTGTCTCTTGTGCCAAGGGCCAAATGCTATACCGCTCTCTAGGAAGTCAAAAGAGAATGGATTTTAATTGTTCTCCATAAAAGAAATCTGCCCCCACCATGCTCCACCAATCCCAACTCCCACCCTCACCAAATATATTTCACTTGCTTCAAATCTTTCATGTTTCTATTCCATGACTGTCCTACCTTTCAGACAGTGTGGTGCTATAATCTTCCCTCCAAATGAGAGGAAACCAAAGAGTTGGTTCTTACAGGGGAATAAAAGGCATATATATATATATATATATATATATATATATATATATATATATATACATACATACACATATACATGTTTCACTCTCTACTATGGCAATAGTGTCCTTCCTCCTGACAATTCTGTAACAGCATTCTTACCTTCAGGCTTTTCACTTCTGCTGCTTTCTCTTTCTGTAGCTCTCGTGTTGGACATTTGGTCATTATTTCAATAAGAAACACATTCAAGTTATCAAGGTAATACCAAAGGCAAATACTTATGTCCTAATGATAGAAATCTATATTAAGGCCACATAGTCAATTTCAAAAAAACATCACTAGAATGGAATAACTTTAAAATGTTTTCTTTCGGGATTACAATTTTTCCCCCCAGTGGTAAAATGTGTTCTTTAACACCATCTGGCAAATGCAATGCTTTTGGCAGTCACTGAGCCACTGGTTCAGTTCTTAAGGCAAAAACAGTCCCTTGCTTGAAGCAGCCATTTGAGAGAAATTGAGAGTTTGCTCTTGGGATGAAGACCTGAGAAGAATGAATAAGTTCAGGGAGCAAACTTAGTCACTACCAGGAAAGAAAACGGTCAGGTTCTTCATACTTCCAGGAAGCAGTACCAGCACAGAGACATGCAAACCAACGAAGAGCATAATATACTCACCCTACTTCTCGATCCCAAACCAGAGTCTCAGGAATTCACAGGAACTTCTGCTAAGACCCAGGGAGTGCCATCGATCTGTAATGATTCTTGCCTACACACATAACAGTGTCAATAAAAAGTCATTGGGATCCATCTTAACCCTGGGTATCCAAAATGTCTACCTTTAGGAGTGACTCCTGCCAAAAAAGGTCCATCTTGTTGCAGGTAAAAGGCAGAAGCAGATTCATATCCGTTACCCAAGGCCCAAGAATGGCAAAGTATTCTGGGTGTGGAAGAGAAGTGGTTAAGAGACGGTGGCAAAGGAGAGGAGAAGTGTAGACATACATGGAAGAGGAAATACACACAAAACCGAGGGTCTCATTCATCTATATGGGAAATACAGTACAACCTCATTCATCTATGTACCACCAAATAGGAAGCTGAGGGAATTTGGAAATGGGCTGTCTTGAAGTGTAACTTTTTACTATCTTCGAAGAGAAGACTTGCTAAGCAAATGCATGGAATTAAGGAAGAAAAAAAAAGATTGTCAGTGATAAGGATAGGAAATAATTTCTTATGACAACAAACTTTTTATGTGCTTTGAAAGTATCCACGTGAAAGGAAACACAGCTTTGATTGCAAGCTACTTTTTGAATCAATTAAAACCAGTACTCCAGGTTCTTCTCTACACTGCCCTTCTCTAGTGCTAATTCATAATAATCATCCAATTTTTAGTTAAATAATGAAGGTTTAACTGCCCATCCTATCCTCATCTGTCACTTCTCTGTATGCCTTACAACTTAAGGTACATATCATACAGGGAGAACTGGTGGCAAAGTGGCTAAAGCACTTGGCTGCTAACCAACAGGTCGGTGGTTTGAACCCACCAGCTGCTTTGTGGGAGAAAGAAGAGGCAGTCTACTTCCTTAAAGATTTACAGCGTTGGAAACCCTATGGGGCAGTTCTATTCTGTTCTATAGGGTTGTTTTGAATAGGAATCAACTCAATGGCAGTGGGTTTAGTGTACAATTCTTATTGCAGTCAAAGGGTTCAGAATGGTCCCGTTTAAAACATTCTGTTCCAATATTCCCAAAACTACACAAGTCTTACTTGTCAGACTATGTATGCTGATTTTCAGCTTGGAAAATAGGGGCATTGTAAATCTGCCTAAATCCTTGGATAAAATTAAAGCCAGATACAATTCTAGGGTGATGTGGGGTAAGGTTTGTAATAATTTGCAATATCAAGTCACTCCAGGCATGGATAGCTTGTTTCACTGACCTCTCATAAGGTAATGATAGATGAGAAAGCCAAACTGGCATCCTTTACTCAGAGAATGAAGCAAGGTGAGTGGGGGATTAGAAGAATGTGAAAGTCGGAGGCAACAGGCAGCTGTGGAGGGCAGCTGAGGTGTCTATGTGGTAATTCATCAGCTAAATCCCCATTCTGGTGTGATTTACAGCGACAGACTTTCACTGACTGTGTCACAAACCCCTGGTGATCAGGGTTTATCGCTGAAACAACCTATTGACTCTTAATTACCACATTTGCACACACATCGTAATAAAGTACTAACACAAAAGGGTGATTTGCAGTTTGCAGGTTAAAAATTCCCAAACCACAGCTCTCATTTCCATGATCCTTGCCTATGCATTTATAGTCCATCAAGGAAGGATCAACTCTGCTTTGTTTATTATTGTTGTTGTTGTGTGCTGTCAAGTTGGATCCGACTCATAGCGACCCCTCCTTGGATTTCCGAGGCAGTATCACTATGGAAGTAGATTGCCCCATCTTTCTTCTGAGGAGTGGCTGGTGGGTTTGAACCGCCAGCCTTCTGGTTAGCAGTCAAGTGCTTTAGGAACTAGGCTACCAGAGCTCCCCTGCTTTGTTTAGGCCTGGTTTAGGAAACTGGGAAAACCAAGCAATATTTGGGTAGGAAGCCTGTAGGTCTGGGTCAGTGACTGACTTTGTTCTTAATTTCTTATATTCAGAAAATAAAGTAATACAAATAACAGTTTCATCAGTTTAAGTATGTGTATGATTAAACAGCCTGAAAAGTTGCTGATTAATTCCACAGAATAGTACATTTTCTGGAATAGGCTCAAAATGTGTAATGTCACATGCCAGAGGGGAAAAGGTCAATAATTTAATATAATTACCCATTTATCATTATTTAAAGGTTGCAGGAGAGAAACAGAGAGATAAGTAATACACATATTTCTCCCTCTCCTGGGTTCAGAGATAATAGTAATGAAAGCATTTTTGAAAAAGTAAAAGCAGTCATAAATGTCAGGCTTTTTGATTATTGTCATTTTTAGTAATCATAACTGAGGGCTGAAATGGCTTAAATATGCCATTTGCCTCATAACCAGGTGGTTGAGAATAAGCCTGATCCATATGGAAACATATTACATTCAATCAGAATCACATTGCTCATTGGATGGGTACATGTGATCCATTACCTCCTGCAATATTATCACAAGAGGTGGCCCTGAAAACCAGAAGAGATTTGTGACAGCATTGGCTGTGTGACCTTCTCAAAGTCACCACCATCTCTGTATCTCATTTGTTCTGTGAAATGATGGTAGAGTCAATAAATGGTCATGTTAACTTGGGATGGATGAGATACAATAAAGAAGTGGAATTCTCAAGCCATTTAACTAATACAGTAAAACATCACTGATTTGGACTAAACAGAGGGAAGGATTGTCTGAATGTAAAGAGAGGCCTGAGTTACAAAATAGGTTTGAGTAATGACAGTTTTATTACTTTAAGTCTGGTTTGTAATTCAAACTGACTAGAAAATGTTGCCTCAGTGGAGATCCTCAAGAGAACTACTTTAGTGGATAGATTTGTAATGAATATGATTAAATCTAATAAATGCTTCCAACATTTGAAAAGGGTTTGTTCTCTTAAGGAAAAACTCACCTGGCGATCTAGTCTAAAGTTGTCATTTGCTTAGCAAACTTCTCTTGTCCCCATCCCTGATAATATAAAGTTAAACTATAGACTTGTCCCTGTCCAATTTATCACAAATTATGAGTTAGAGGGCTTCAAATTAATGAGGTTTCACTGCCATTTCTACCTCCTTCTCCACTGATTTGTTTTTAGCATCACCACCAAATAGTGGTGAAATCGATTGAAGTTCATCTCTTGCCCCTTCTCTTGCTCACAGAGAACAGCAGGTAGCAAGAAGGAAGAAGATAAAGGCAAGTTCCTTGGTAATCCAGAAATGGAATAAGCAATCGTTGGATATGCAGCACTGATCATACTATTATCCATAGCTGAGGAAGGGGTTGACTTATTTCAAAAGGTTGGCTGGAGGAATGACCAAGAAAAGTGATCTGAGAGAGGCCTGGTAGGTAGCATTATGGTCAAAGAAGTTGAAACACTTAAGACCTATTGAAATACTTTTCTATTTGCAAATCAGATAATCTAGAAATCATGGGCTGGCAATAAAGTTACTAAATAAAAACTTTGCAGCAGTATCAGCTGAGGGGTAAAAAAAAAAAAAAAAAGCTTGCTTGCTGGTTGTAATTAACAAATAACTGGTCTACAGTTTTAGGGATCTTCATGATACCAAAACATCTGGGTGAAGGGTAATAATTCAGTCAAATACATGCAGTTTTTTGTTTGGTTATTTGAGCACTTCTGGCCACGTGGCATCATATGCATGCGTTAGAGTCATCTTGATACAGTCCATGGCTCCTTTTTAACCACACTGAGTATGAATGATGAATTCGACTTCATGAGTGCAATGTATCCACTCCAGCTCAATTTGCACTCTGCAATTCACTTGAACGATAGTTAGGTTCTCTGTGGCCTGCTAATTATATCAGAAAAAGACCAGGAAGCAAGTGATAAATACTTTGGGCATCAAGTTAGTCATTGTAATACTCAAATGAGCCAAAGGCTTGGCTAAACTGTCAATGTCATCAATTCACACTGGTTACTTCATTTTGGCACAACAGTAAAACCTTGATTAATTGGAATCCATAAGGG
>NW_006921975.1:930016-932830 GCF_000298275.1 Orycteropus afer afer
CACCTTCTCAGCTTCGAATGTTTGAGGGTCAATCCAGATGGAGAAGAGATAGGAGACAGAACTGACTGTGACCTCACCCCAAGGTCATCTCTTGACAGTCTTCTTTTTGGGTACTATTGATGCTTTCTCATCAAAATGGAGTGCTGGGGGTGGAGGGGGTGATAATTCAGTTAGTTGATGTACTGGTTAGGTGAGTTCTGGTTAATCAAGGTTTTACAATAAAAGGCCTCACCAGTATCTGGTAAGATTATGTGCTGAAGAAACTTGTTTGAAAATTTATTTCTTTGAAAGTGCTCTGGATCAGTGTTTCCAAACCCGTATTCTACTGCAAACTGGCAAACTAACTTTTCCATCAAGGTTCTGAGGAATGGAGAGGGAACGAGAGGAGCAGAAGGTAATCAGTGTCTATGAAGGAGAAAAGTTCTGACTTGCCTGTCTGTTGGTCTGTGGTTGGGAAACACTGTTCTTCACCTTAAGATGCCCGTGGTATCTTGATTGTACAAGAGCCGATCTTACAGGCTTCAATATAACTCTCGTGCCCCTTGGGCCACGAAGGATTCTGTTTTCAGGTTCTCTCCTGTACTTACCCAACGTGTCTTTCCATCACTTGGTATGGTGGCTTCTGAGCTTGCCCCTATCTCTTGTTGCTTGGATGATGGCTATTCATTCATTCTAACCCAGAAGAGTGTTAAGGAGTCAAAGGAATACCAAGTAAGATGGGATTTCTCATGAAGACAGCCTGGATAAGAATTAGACCTACCTGAATCAAGAACATGGCTAAGGTGAAGCCAATTCAGGGATTCATACATACATAGTATCACAGTTAAGCGACGCATTTGTTTAAATATACAAAATGTTTTTGCAAGGTCTATATATGGGGTGGCCTATTGAAGAAAGACCCCATTTAACTTAAAACCTATCTTGTTCTTTTGGCTTTCAAGTTAAATGGGGCCTGCTTAAATGGACCATCACATATAGAAAGCAACATCTCATCACTCATACACATAATTGAAGAAGCCAACCCTAATCAACCAACCAAGCTCTGTGAGCAACCATCACATCCTAGAGGGGAAAAAAGCTATAACCTGACTTTTCAGGAGATGGATCTGATTTCTCATACCACTTAACTGAGGCAGGCGGGGACAGTCTCACAGGAAAGCCTTGGGCTCTTGAAAGCCTAGGGTAATAAAACATACAGAATGGCCTTCATAAGGCAACCAGTCTGGTGTGTGAAGGAAGGGAAGGGGTATGGACAGGAAGCCTCTGTCTGGGAGTTTAAGAAGGGACCCAAGTTAGATCAAAAGTGTGGGCAGTGCCCTGAAGTCTTTCTGGTTCCCAGAGCTGCCAGGCAGGGGAATAACCTGGTCATTCCACTTTATGTGTGAGTCTTGTCGTGCTCTCTCCTCAATAATAAGATAACAGTCTTGCCGATTACTCGTCACTAAGGGTACCCGGTTGTGGTGACATTGAGGCTGACCTTGGAGTCACCGCCCCCGCTGCCGCACTCTCCTTTGTCGTACCACCATTTGTTTTTCAATTTGTCCAAGAGGCCTTGCTCATTCAGTTTTAATACTGCCAGGTTAACAGCATTTCTTGAAACGATAAAACATAACTTGTAAGAAAATGCACAAATGCTTAGGAAATCGTTAACGTATAAAAAAGGAGCACAAGAGGACAAATTGGCTAAATTTCACAGAACGTGGAGCTATAGAAATGTCTGTACAGCAAATACAGGGTTAAATATTGGAAGGTGGCATGGAGGATAACATTTGCTCAAAACTGAAGTGTGCGGGATGGGGAAATTGTCTTTGAGAAAAAAAGTAACAAGAACACCACATCCATGCAATTAACATTCGTCACATATGGCACCATAACTTGGCTTTTACCATTTAAATTGAAAAAGCCGTTGAACTGTAAAATTAAAACAGCAACAAACAGTCAGAGAGGACAACACAGAGAGAGAACATTAAAAAATGGATGTGTTAAATAGATGAAACCATAATTTACCGTCTTATTTAACTCCATGGAATATTGTAGATTTTAAACTTTTAAAAGTTACCTCAAAATCCACAAGAAAGAAAATGACAACAAAATGCATCAGGGTAGGTGGAATACTATAACAACACGGATATTGTTATATTATTCCACCCACCTTAATGCTGAGCCTTTAGGGGTTGCCACACCATAGCCTTTGGAATCCAGATTTCCACCAACTTTCATCGTATCACATGGTTTTCTCTGCTCAATGTACTCATTCATGGTTGACTCCAGCAGGAAGGCAAACTTTCCCTTGGACTTTCGCACACGGGCCACTCCATCTGCCGTTGTTTTGGTAAACACAGATGGCTCTGCTGATTTCATGTAAGACCACATTTTCTCATAGACAGCAATTTTGGACCTCTGCAATGAAGAGATAAGAATTCTTAGAGCTACTAGATTTTAAAAATGGAAGAGGCAGTGGGTTTCAATCATTTTTGACTGTCCACAGGAAGAAAAACATGTTACATTGCAACCTAATAGAAAAAAATATGTAAATCTATTTTTGAAACAGGGGGTCCTCAACCACACACCCTCACACTTCCTTTGTGTGATACTATGATATTTTCTGTTCTGTTCATATTCACTTTTTTTTTCCTTTCAATAGAAGGAGAGCATTTATTTATTTATGCTTTAAAACACCTGAGAGACACAGCAAAAGCAGTTGTCAGAGGCCAGTTTATAGCAATCAATGCACACATCAAAAAAGAAGAAAGAGCCAAAATCAACACTTTAAACCAACATCTTCAACAATTAGAAAAAGAACAGCAAGAAAAG
>NW_006921975.1:935559-936818 GCF_000298275.1 Orycteropus afer afer
TTAAGGGCCCTAATATATGGCATAAATAGACTATCAAGCATAACCCAAAATGCACAAACAGCAGAAGAGAAACTAGATGAATGGGACCTTGTAAAAATTAAATTTTTATGTGCTTCCAAAGACTTCTCCAGAAAAGTCAAAAGAGAAACTACAGATTGAGAAAAAGTATTTGGCAATGACGTATCTGACAAGGGACTTATCTCTAGAATTTATACAAAACTCCAGTACTTCAACAACAAAAAGACAAATAATCCAATTAGAAAATGGGCAGAAAACATGAATAGACACTTCACCCAAGAGGATATTCAGGTGGCCAGCAAACATATGAAGAAATGCTCACGATCATTAACCATTAGAGAGATACAAATCAAAACACCAATGAGATACCATCTTGCCCCAACACTAGTAGCAAAGTTCCACAAGACAGAAAATAAATGCTGGTGAGGATGCGGAGAGATTGGGACTCTCATACACTGCTGGTGGGACAATAAAATGGTACAACCACTGTGGAAAGCAGTATGGCGATTCCTTAAAAAGTTGGAATTAGAAATACCATTTGATCCAGCTATTCCATTACTAGGTATATATCCTGAAGAAGTGAGAGCCAGGACAAGAACAGACATATGCACACCCATGTTCATCGTAGCACTATTTACAATAGCCAAAAGATGGAAACAACTTAGGTGTTCGTCAGCTGAAGAATGGATAAGTAAACTATGGTACATACACACAATGGAATACTATGCAACTCAAAAGAATAATGTAGAATCTGCAAAATACTGCATAACATGGATGAACTTGGAAGACATTATGCTGAGTGAAATAAGTCAATCACAGAAGGACAAATATTGTATTAGTCCATTATTGTAAAAGTCAAGGAAAGGCTTATATATGGAAGGAAATTTTTTTTGTTGGTTACCAGAGGTGGGAAGGGAGGGTAGGGAACACTGTTAGGTAGAGACAAGTATTGATTTGGGTGAAGAGAAGGGCAATGTACCAAATGTGAGTGATCAACACGATGGCATTGAGGAAGAGGAAGACATAGACCTCATGGGAGGTATAGACCACAAAGATGAACCCTTTTGCACATACAGTACTACGTTGTCAGTGAAGGCAAACATGGATATACGGCTGGATAGATGCGTGGACAGGCTGACCTATTAGGTATATCTATGCAGGGGGGAGTGTGCCTGAGACCATGTATAGGGTTGGTAGGCAATGTTTCTATAAGTGTATTGCTATGTTCTGTAAGAATTCCC
>NW_006921975.1:937353-948022 GCF_000298275.1 Orycteropus afer afer
GGGAAGGACACAGGGAAGAGGTAACTATGGGGAGGAAGTGGGAGGGGAGCTGTTGCATTGTGGGAAATTGTAGTTAATGTCATGAAACAAAGTGTATGTGAACTGCTGTATGGAAAGTGAATATGCTATGTAAACTTTCACCCAAATCACAAAACAAAACAAACAAATAAAAATCCAAGAGAGTCAAAATAGTTTTCACATAATTGTTGAATTGCTCATGTGCTCCATTACATTTTGGGAATTGGCTAATGAACTGAACCATCTCAATTTATTTTCTGTTTATGCCTATTCTGGATCCCCTCTTTGCTCGTCTCTGCTCTGCTCTGTGTCCTGGGAGGCTGATCCTTCAGCACTGCATCACGGGTCTCTTGACAGCTGACTCCCAGTGGGAAGAATCAGCAGAAGAAGACAAATAGGAGTTTGAGAGGAGAGGGTGTTTCCCCAGTGGCCATATCCTCCATGACTATGTCAAAGGTCCCCATTTCCATGGCTCCAGCTTTCAATAGTCCTGAGACATTGATTACATTCTTCATGTTGTGCAGCCTTTGTCACTATCCATTTCCAAATCATTCTACCAGCATTTACATAAACTCAATGGCCCTTAAGCAAAAAACCTCACTCTTCCCCCCTACCCCTGGTAACCACCAATGAACTTTGGTTTCTATATACTTGCTTATTTCATATAAGTAAGATGACACAGCACAATGTTTTCAAGGTTCGCCCGTGTTGTGGCATGACCAGGACTTCATATCTCTTTATGCTGTTGTTTTTAGGTGCCGTTGAGTCAGTTCCAACTCATAGGGACCTCATGCAAAACAGAATGAATCACTGCCAGGTCCTGTACCATCCTCACAATGGTTGAAATGCCTGAGCCATCATTTGCAGCCACTGTGTCAATCCATCTTGTTGAGGAGCCTTCCCTTTCTCGCTGACCCTTCACTTTACCAAGCATGCTATCCTTCTCCAGGGAATGGTCCCTTCTGACAACATGACCAAAGTATGAGAGACAAAGGCTCGTCATTCTCACTTCAAAGAAGCATTATGGCTGTACTTCTTCCAAGATAGATTTGTTCATTCTTCTGGCAATGCCACAATACAAATACATAAACTCTTCTTCAGTCTTCCTTATTCATTGTCCAGCTTTCACATGTATATGCAGCTATTGAAAATATCGTGGCTTGGTTCAGGCACACCTTAGTCTTCATAGTGACATCTTTGCTCTTTAATACCTTAAACAGATAAGTCTTTTGCAGCAGATTTGCCCAGTGCAATTCGATGTCTGATTTCTTGACTGCTGTTTCCATGGGCATTGATTGTAGATCCAAGTAAAATGAAATCCTTGAAAACTTCAATATTTTATCCAATCTGTCTTAGTCTGGAAGCTCTGCTGAAACTTGTCCACCATGAGTGTCCCAGCTGGTATTTGAAATACTGGTGCCATACCTTCCAGCATCACATACAAGCCACCACAGTATGACAAACTGACAAATGATTGGTTACACTCCAGTATTGTTGTTGTTGTTGTTATGCGCCGTCAAGTTGGCCCTGACTCATAGTGACCCCTCCTTGGGTTTCCAAAGCAGTATCACTACGGAAGGAGATTTCCCAACCTTCCTTCTGAGGAGTGGCTGGTGGGTTTGAACCGCCAGCCTTCTGGTTAGCAGTCAAGTGCCTTAGGCACTATGCTACTGGAGCTCCAATTATTCTAAGAAAATACTTCCTTATTCGAGCTAAACTTTGTTTCTCTGTAACTCCCACCCTTTAGTACTATCCACTGTTGTTAGCTCACGGTAGTGCTCTTAGCTTGGCCACTGACTCATGGTGACCCCTTGTGTTATAGAGTAGAACTGCTCCATAGAGTTTTCATGGTTGTAATCATTACAGAAGTAGTTTGTCAGGCCTTTTTGGTTACTATCCACTTGAGCTGTGAAAAGAAATTCCATACCTTCTTATTCATGATGTTCTTTCACATGTTGCAAGGTTGTTCTTTTGCCCCCCTTCTCGTCCCTTCGTCAGGCTAAACTCCACCAATGTCTAATTATATTTCCAGGATGCTTACAATTTTGGTCTTTCTCCTATAGACACATTCTAATTTTTACCTCCCTTCAATTGGAGTGTCTAGAAATAAACATGGCATCCCATATATAGGAACAGGGCAGAATGAAAAAGAAAACTATTTGCTTCTTGTTATTGGCACATTATTCTTCTGTCAGTGCTGTCTGAGTTTGCATTAATATCTTTAGTCATCCATCCATCCTTTCAAGTATATATTGAACACATATTATACATAAAGAACTCTGCTGGGAGTGTGAATATACTGGAATGTCCTCAAGTTGAAGTGAAAGCAAAACTGGTAGTTCTTTCTACCAAGCCAAGTCTCCCTTGTGTTTACTTGCAGGATTTTTAATTGAATCATGTTAAGTATCATCTCGATTCAGGTGGCCCTTAAAACATGTACTAAATGCTTACTGTGTCTCCAGCTCTGTGTTAGATATCCTGGAAAATATGAAGGAATCATGGTCTCAATGACCCGAGGAGCTTTCAATTGAGTTGGGGAGCTAGGTCTTTAGGAATGAAAACCATTGAGAAAAATTCTAAGGTAATATTTGACTAGAGGTAAAATAGTATGGTAGAAATCATAAGTAGTAGTCAGTCAAATGCCCTAGGCACTATGCTACCAGAGCTCTGAGAGGGATTGTTGTTGTTGTTAGGTGCTGTCGAGTCATTTCTGACTCAAAGAGACCCCATGCACAGCAGAACACCACCTGATCGTGCGCCAGCTCCATGATCCTTGCTATACTCAAGCCCATTGTCACAGCCACCGGGTCAATCCATCTGGTTGAAGGCCTTTCCCTCTTTCGTTGACCCTCCACCTTACCAAGCATGGCATCCTTCTGCAGGGAATGGTCCCCTCTGACAACATGACCAAAGTAGGTGAGACAAAGTCTGGCCATTCTTGCTTCCAAGAAGCATCTTGGCTGCACTTCCTTCAGGACAGATCTGTTAGTTCTTTTAGCAGTCCATGGTACTTACAGCATTCTTTGCCAAGAAATCATAAACATATACCCTATTTTCAAATTTCCTTGTATGGGGCTTCCTGGCCCCCACCCCAGCTTTTTTGATTCTTTGCTTAGTTGCTCTTCTCTGGACCTCTGTCAGCTGCATTGCATTCTTCTTGAGGCCTGCTTAGGAATTCCCAGAGCTATCACTATGGAAATTCAACATGGTGTTTATGGCAATCAGACATCCACTCAGGCCCATTCAGAATCACTGAAGCTGCTCACTAAGGTGGGGGCATGCTTGGTTTGCATGAACAGCAAAAAGAGCCAGTAAAGCAGAAACAGAGCGAACAAAGGGGAGAACCACCTGCCTGATGGTTCTAACGATGCTTTCAGATTAAATATTTCCAAACTGAATTCACTACCTTCCTTGTAAAACCTGACTCTTCCTTCTAAATTCCATCAGTAAACTACCAACATGCAAGCTAGAAAAAATGGCTGCAACTCTTGTCTTGGCCTCTCATTATGCCATGCTTATTCTAACTTAGAAATGCCTGGGACATCTGTCCTTTCATTGTCGTTCCTTTCTCATGACCATTGCCCTAGGTCAGGCTCCAGTTATTTTTGTCTGGACTGTGTTGTTGTTGTTAGCTGCTGTTGAGTTGGCCCTCAACTCATGGCGACCTCATGCACATTGAAACGAAATACTGCTTAGTCCTCCATTATCCCCGTGATCTTGCAGATTAGACCATTGTGATCCATAAGGCTTTCAGTGCCTGAATTTTGGAAATAGATTACCAGGCCTTTCTTCCCAGTTCATTTTACTCTGGATGCTCCACTGAAATCAGTTTAGCATCATAGCAACACTCAAGCCTCCACTGATAGATGGTGGTGTCTGTGTCTGAAGTGCATTGGCCAGGAATTGAACCCAGGCCTCCTGCATGGAAGCTCATGAATTCCACCACTGAACCACCACTATTCATTGTCTGGACTATATTGCTTCCTAACTGGTCTCCCCGCTTCAGCTCTCTCTTCAATTTATCCTCCCGCTATTCCTTCAAAATGCGAGTCTGATCAATTTACTTCCTTTCTTATAATTCTATCATTCTCTAATACTTACAAGACAATATTTAAACTCTTATGTATGATATTCAGGAGTTTTTATGATCTTGGCTACATGCTCCTATGATCCAGTCACACTGGATTACTCACTGCTCATGGAAATACTCCATACACTTCTATGTCATATGTGTTTGGTTATGCTTTGCTTCTGCTTGAATTATCCATAAATAAAGAGGGATATCATTGCTGATGTCAGATGGATCTTCACTTAAAGCAAAGAATACCAGAAAGATGTTTACTTGTGTTTTATTGATTATGCAAAAGTATTTGACCGTGTGGATCATAATACATTATGGATAACACTGTGAAGAATGGGAATCCCAGAACAATTAACTGTGCTCATGAAGAACCTGTATGTAGACCAAGAGGAAGTCATTCAAACAGAACAAGAGGATACTACATAGTCTAAAATCAGGAAAGGTGTGCACCAGAGTTATATCCTTTCACCATACTTGTTCAGTTTGTATGCTGAGTATGGTAGTTAAGTTTGTGTGTCAACTTGGCTGGTTTTGCATGGCATAGCAGCTGGATGTACTTATTCCCCATGATGAGACTGGAAGTGGTGTACTCCATGGTAGAATCTGCTGTGAGCAGCTAATTAGTTGCCTTTGGGCTGTGGGCTTATTCCAGTATATATGGAGAAGCTTTGAGAAAGGTCTCTAGCTTTTGGGTATATCTGGATCCTGCATTTGGCCAAGTCTTCATCTCCAGTTCCTGGACTCAAACTAGTGGCCTGGTGTGTTGTCTACCAATTTTGATATTGTGCCATTTTACCTGCTGACCTTGGATTCATCAGCCTTAGCAGCTAGTAGCTGCCTGAGTTAGGAGATACCTCCAGCTCCAGTGGGCCTGGAACAAGAAGCAGAGTTGAAGCCCAAGGTTGAGGGGCCTTTACCTAGTCCCTAGAGCCCCCACTCTGAATTTGGACTTCTAGTTTCCTAAACTGTTAGAGAATAAATTCGTGTTTGTTAAAGCCATCAACTTGTGATATTTCTGTTTTAGCAGCATTAGAGAACCAAGACACTGAGCAAATAATAAGAGAAGCTGGATTATATGAAGAAGAACATGAGATCAGGATGGGAGGAAGACTCATTAACAACCTGCGATAGCAGATGACACAACCTTGCTTGCTGAAAATAAAGAAGACTTGAAGCACTTATTGATGAAGATCAAAGACTACAGCCTGCAGTACAGATTACATCTCAACACAAAGAAAACAAAAATCCTCACAACTGGATCAATAAGCAACATTAGAATAAATGGAGAAAATATTGAAGTTGTCAAGGATTTCATTTTACTTGGATCCACAATCAACATCCATGGAAGCAACAGTCAAGAAATCAAATGATGTATTGCACTGAGCAAATCTGCTGCAAAAGTGTTGAGGATCAAAGACATCACTTTGAAGACTAAAGTGTGCCTGGTATTTTTAATAGCTTCATATGCATGTGAGAGATGGACAGTGAATAAGGAAGACCACAGAAGAGTTGATGCTTTTGAATTGTGGTGTTGGTGATGAATATTGATGGGACCATGGACTGCTAGAAGAAAGAACAAATCTGTTTTGGAGGCAGTACAGCCAAAATGTTATTTAGAAGTGATAATGGTCAAACTTTGCCTCTCATACTTTGGTCATGTTGTCAGAAGAGACCATTCCCTGGAGAAGGATATCATGCTTAGTAAAGTAGTAGTAGTAGTTGTAGTTAGGTGCCATTGAGTCGGCTCGGACTCCTAGCGACCCTGTGTACAACAGAACGAAACACTGCCCGGTTGTGCATTATCCTCACAATCCTTGCTATACTTGAGCCCATTGTTGCAGCCACTGTGTCGATCCATCTCGTTGAGGTTCTTCCCCTTTTTCACCGATCCTCCACTTTACCAAGTAAGTGTGATATCCTTTTCCAGGGAATGGTCACTTCTGACAACATGACTAAAGTGGGTGAGACGAAGTCTGGCCATTCTTGCTTCCAAGGAGCATTCGGCTGCATTTTTTTCCGAACAGATTTGTTCATTCTTCTGGCAGTTCACGGTACTTTCAGTATTCTTCACTTTATTCATTGTGAAAGTTGGACAATGAATAAGGATGACCAAAGAAGAGTTGATGCTTTTGAGTTGTGGTGTTGCTGAAAAATACTGACTAGTAAAGCAGAGGGTCAGCGAAAAAGGGGAAGACCCTCAACAAGATGGATCGACACAGTGGCTGCACGATGGGCTCAAGGATGGCAGGGATTGTGAGGATAACGCAGGGCCGGGCAGTGTTTCATTCTGTTGTACACAGGGTTGCTATGAGTCAGAAATGACTTGATGGCACCTAACAACCACAACAACAAAGAACTTCCATTCATCTTACAAGATTAAGAGTAACTGTAATGTCTTGTGTGAAATCTTTCCTGACTCTCTACTGCCTCCATCAAAGTGCTCCCTCAGTTGCCCTCCCAAAGCACTTTGATCACCTTTGCTGTGGGACTTACTATACTGCATCAAGGTGAGTTGCCTATGTGTGTATCTTCCTTATGTTACTGAATATTCCTTGAGGACAGAGTTCATGCCTCATTTGTTTTAGTATTCCTCTTGGCAGTAGGCATAATGCCTGATACACGATAGGCACTCAACATACATTTGATTAATAACTGAAGCTTAGCATTCATTAGAGTGACAACTAATTTGTTGGCCAAAGATATCAAAAATTGATTTAAAAAATCATGACCAGCATTAGTTTTATAGCATTGTAGAATTCTAGAGCTGAAGTTATTCTAAACATTGTTGGGTCCAACCCTCTCCTAAACCAACCAAGATATATACTTCACAATCTTGTTTTTTTTATGCTACTCAGACTGCCTTTGATGCCCACACCAATAACTTTTCCCTGTAATAATCAAGGCCTGCTAATATTGAAATCTCACTTATTGTCATTTATCCACATTCCACGCTATATTCTCTTCATCTAGTATAAAAAACAATTTGTAAGCATCATAATGAAATGCATTCTCAATGACTCTCTGAACTATTTATCTCAGTAGGAATCTCCTGGTCAGTTCCCCATGGAATTAAAAAAAAATTAAATAATTTAGACATACAGAAAGATATAAAAATAATGTATCCACCACCAAGCTTAAGAAATAAAAGATTATGAAGTTAGCTGAACCCTGCCTATTCACCCTTCCCCACTTGCATAGCTCTCCCTACCCCTCAATCTATGGATACACTATGCTTTATTTACCCAATCCCTTTTGAAGGACACTTAGGTCAGTTCCAATTTGGTGGTGTTATAGACATTACTGTGGTGGGTATGTATCTGTGTGCACTTACCAAAAAAACAAACAAACAAACAAACAAACAAAACCCAACCCTAGTGCTATCAGTCAATTCTGACTCATAGTGACCCTATAGATCAGAGTAGAACTGCCTGAGACGGTTTCCAATGCTGTGAATCTCTATGGAAGCAGACTGACTCATCTTTTCTCTCGTGGAGCAGCTGGTGGATTTAAACTACTGATTTTTGAATTAGCAGCCCAATGCTTTAACCGTTGTGCTACCAGAGCTCCTTTGTGCACTAAAAGGTATTTTGTGTTCTTCGTCTTGGCCCAATCAGACCTGAGTACACAAGGGGGTTTCTGACCAATTTGTCTCTCACACTATTTGCAAACAGGATATTGCTTCTAAAGATAAATTTATAAGCCAAGGGCAAGAGGTCCATGAATTCTGATCCAAGTGCACTATAATTTGGACTCATTTACTTCATCATTTGCTTGAGCTCTTTGATTGCTGATACAGGTTAAAAGGTTTATTCTTTTAGGTAATGATGCATTTCTAGGAGAATAAATGGCAGTGCTTGAAGTTGGCACTTTAAACGTGTACGGTGTACATGCAGCAGATATTAATGAATGCAGTAAATGAAAAGTTAGTTAGTGACAGAAATGATTGGCCTCTGGTTGATGACTGAATTCTGAAGGAGGTTAGGAGGGGAAAAAATAAATGGTTCATAAGTGAGAAAAATTAAGCTGAAATGTTTATCTTCCTAACTGGTATTTAAGTGACAGTATAACATTCAGACCAAGAAAAGGAAAAAAATATCACTAGCATTTTTTTTTGTCCGATTTATTTTGGCTGAAATACTGAAGGCAATAAAGGGATTGAATCTTAGCTCAATCATCTGGGAGAAATTTAAAAAATTATGGGCTGGATATGTAATAGCAAGTTCATTTTTCTCTAACCTGCCATGATTTATTTCATCTCACAGAGCATTTTGTACCCAAGAAGGAACAAACAATGGTTATGCAGAGAGACCATGAGAAGGTCTCTTAGCTCTACTAGGTAATTACCAAATCAAATCCGAAGGAAAAATACATGAATGGAGGAGGAACAGATTAATCCAAAACAGTAGATAAGGTAGAGCCGTAGCATTCATGGACTCAACAGTCACTGTTCCAACTGTTAGCAATAAATTACAAAGGTCAACAATATGAAGAAATTTGTCTTCTCGTTGAGGTGAAAACTTGAACTCTGGCCCCTGCGAGGCTGGGGTGTGGAAGCAAGTTCCCTGATTATGCACTTAGCCCACCACTCAGACCTTGTATCTTTTCGCAGTGATGTTGGTTGCTCCTAGTCATTGTGCATACAGTAGCTCTGTAGTGACACAAATTGGTCCTCTGTAGAGCCACATGACTACAAAGTAACTGGATAGGGCACTGGTTAAGAATGTGGAGTCAGACTGCCTGGGTTTGAATCCAACTTCCTAAACCAAACCAAAACAAAACAAAACAAAACTTTAACTCTCTGCTGTCGAGGCAGATCCAACTCATAGCTACCCCTCTTTGGGTTTCTGAGGCAGTATCACTACAGAAGTAGATTGCCCCATCTTCCTTCCGAGGAGGGGCTGGTGGGTCCTACTTCCTAAGCTGCATAAAATTATCTAACCTCTATATGTCTCAATTTCCCTATCTGTAAAATGAATACAATTTTATAAAAGTACTTGCCTCAAAGGTTTATTGAGAGAAATTAAATGAATAAATGTATCTCACTTCAAATAGTGCCTGGCACACAGGAAGTGATAAAAAACATTATCTATATTTATAGTAAAGAAAGTGTCATTTGTTTTAGTGGTAAAATTTATATTAATAGTTTTATAAATGACTGCAGCCTGGTATTTCCAGTATCATTATTTAATTTTTATGAGGGAATCATACACTCAAGCATGATTTACATATTTGGGTCTCCAGACACATCCCGGTGAACATTCACAGTCTGTCATCAGCAAATATCATTATCACTTGACTTAGGATTTTTAAAAAAATTGTTGGAGGAGGAAAAATGGATAGAATGGCCAATTTTCCCTTTATATTTATGTTGTGTAGTTTAGTTGAGGTTTATACGTTATAAAATCCTCATTAACCAGAGCACTGCTATTGGGGAGACCTAGTGAATGACATTTTCTGCTTTCCTAAGACTTAAAATAGAGTAACTACTTGGTCAATAGAACAACCAGCCAGAGTCTGTAGAATAATAGAATTTTGAACTAAAAGTGACTTTAAAAGCCATCTCATTCAGCCTCTTACCTAATGCAACAATGGCTTCTGCTCAAATGTCTCTAGTGATGAGGCACTCATTAGCTCAGGAGGAGGTTCAGGAGCTAGCTTATTTCATGGTGGGACAGTTCAAGTTCATAGAAAACTCTTTTTGTTGCACTGACATCTTTCATGAATCCCTCTCTCTTCCTCTTCAATCCTTTTTCTGCCTTCTGCTTGAATTGAGCACTCCCTTCTCTCTGCTTTCCTTTCTCCAGTAGCAGCTGACCTGACCCCAACTCATGGCAACCTCACGTATGTCAGAATACAACTGTGCTCCATAGGGTTTGCAGTGGCTGATTTATCAGAAGTAGATCTTCAGGGCTTCCTTCCAAAGTGCCTCTGTGTGGACTTGAGCCTGTAACCTTTCGGTTAGTAGCTGAGTGCATTAAGCATTTGCACCATGCAGGGACTCTTTTCTCCATTACATTGTTGTTAGGTGCCATCAAGTCAATTCTGACTCATAGTGAGCCCAGTGACAGAGTAGAACTGCCCCATGGAGTTTTCTAGGCTCTAATCTTTAGGGAACAGATTGTCAGGTCTTCCTTTTTTGAAACTGGTGGGTGGGTGGGTTTAAACCCTTTGGTTAGTAGCCAAATGCTTTACTATTGCTCCACCAGGGCTCCCTTTCTCTATTATAAAATAAAGAAAAATCAAACTAACTGCTATCGAATCTATTCTGACTCATAGTGACCTCCATTGGGTTTCTGAGGTGGTAAATCTTTATGGAAGTAGATTGTCCCATCTTCCTTCTATGAAGTGGCTGCTGAGTTTGAATCACCAGCCTTTTGGTTAGCAGTCAAATGCCTTAGGCACTATGCCACCAGAGCTCCTTTTCTCCATTATAGGCAGCACTAAATATATTGCTTTGTAATGGTCACCCTCAGAAGAGTCTGCATCCCCTTGAGAGTAGGTGTCATGGTGTCTCTGTATCCCCATTGACTAGCATAATGCCTGGCACGTAGTAAGTGATCTGACTGCTAA
>NW_006921975.1:948473-952784 GCF_000298275.1 Orycteropus afer afer
TGCCCAACCTTCCTTCTGAGGAGTGGCTGGTGGATTTGAACCACAAGCCTTCTGGTTAGCAGTCTGTGCCTTAGGCACTGCACTACCAGAGCTCCTACGTTTACATTAGGCTTTCTGATTTCTGAGGTGATTTTACAAACACCATCTCAGTTAAACCTCACAGCCAACTTGTGAGGTAGGGGCAGCAAATTTGTTCATTGCTTAACCTCTAGTCCCTAGAATAGTGCCTGGTACTCAGTAACCAAGAACAAAACTAAACTAAACTAAAACAAACCAATTGCTGTTGAATTGAGCCCAACTCATGGCGACCCCGTGAAAACAATATTGAGACCCAATAGCGCTCTGGCACCCAAGAGATCTCAATAAATATTTGTTGAACGAGTGAACTGATTCCAGTTTACAGATGATGGAATGGAGAGTGAGGGAGAGTAAGTGCAGTGGTAGTGTTAAGAGGTGCCATGGAGAGCTTTAGTTACCTCCTCATTTCCATCAGCCCACCGCAAAGTTACCACAAAGAAACAAATCTGGTAAAAACTGTGTACTTACTATACTTGCTATGGAAATATAGCTTCCAGAGAAGTCCTAACCAGAATGCCACCCCAAAGGGCCTCCTATATAGAAATTTGGATGCTACTTGGCTCAATAACAGTGAACAAAGCTGAGACGCCATTCAAGTCTGCTGGATTCAAGACCACAGACACATCTTTTCAGTACAACTACATCTTTTTCCCTAACACTGACACACTGACAGTATCCTTTTTTTTTTTTTTTTTGGAAACCATGGTAAATTGTAAATTAATCCAACCCTCTCCCTTGAAGGCACTGGAATAAATGAATATTCTTGCCACACATTGCAACCTAGCCACAGGCCACTAGTGTCCACACTTTACCACGTGAAGGAATGAGAATAATTTAGAGAAGAGGAAGAGCACATCTGGCTTGCCAGATATGTCTGGCACATGTTTTCCTTCCACATCTGCCTTGAAGAAATCACTGGCTTCAACGAGGGGGCATTTGGAAACAGAAGTCAATTTTACAAATTTTCCTCCTAAAGCAAATGAAATTATTTCTATTTTGACTTGGAACAAGGCACACAGGAAATGGTTTCATATCTAAAGCATGACTAAAACTCCCATTTCATTGTCTTTCCTTCACTTTGGTTCACACATTTCTAAACTGTCAGACAAGTATGCTTGTCAGTTTCCTTTTGCTTCAGACAATTGGCAACTGCCATGTGAATATTGTATTGGTGGAAAGAATATTGGTTATTATTCTTAGCCTTTCTATTTGTATGTTATGATCTTTGCTGAGTTATTTTGGGGGCTGAACTTTGAGATAACTTCAGTGAAGCTGGAGGTCACCTTTTGCCTAGCCACTAAGTTTTGCCCTCAAACATCAAATACTCATTCCAAATGCCTTTGCTTAACGTATTCAATCGTTCTAAAGCCCAGGGACGGATTTTCTTCCAGTGTGAAGAGTGCTATTTCAGATCTCTCCTTGCCAAAGGTTCAGGTGCCAAGTCAGCTAAGTTTCTAGTGACCTTTCTAGTGTCCCTCCCTGGCATGTGAAATCAGATTATTATTCTGATTTGTCTTTTGCTTCCATTGCCAAGTCATGTTTAGAATATTCTCATAGGTTAGAATTAACACTATGGCTAGGAGACATTGAAAGCTAGAGTCAACAAACTCTTGGAGAAAATTGTGCATTGCTCTATTCTGGAAGAATGAAGGAAGGCACATGGTATCCTCTACCCTAGTGGCTCTCAACAGATTCTGTCCCCCACCCAGATGGCGTGTCTGGAGACATTTTCCATCATCACAACTGAGGGAGGGAGATGCCGCTGGCATCTAGTGGGTAGCAGCCAGGGATACTGCTAAACATCCTACAATGCACAGACATCCCACTTTTCATCCTGCAACAAAGGTCAGTGCCATTGTTGAGCAACCATGCCTCTATGGGCACTGATGGAGCCACCACTAAGTTAGGAAAACAATAATAACTAATATTTAATTGAATGGACTTTGTTCCAGTTTCTGTTGTGAGTATTTTACATGTGTTAACTCATGTAATCCTCACAACAAACCTATGAAGTAGATTACATTATTACCACATTTTAAAAAATGCAGACAGGCATAGAGAAGTTAAGTAATTTGTTCAAGGCCGCACAGCTAGAAAGTAGTGAAGTTGGAACTCACTCGTGCCAGCTGGCTCCAGAGTGTGTGCTCTCAAACAGTACACCATCCCTGGGTGGGTCAAGGAATTACTGTAAACCATGCACTAGGGGTGTACTGAGTCTACACAAATTCTACTTGTAATGATACTGTCATGTATGGAATTGTGTTCCCCCAAAATATGTGTCAACTTGGCTGGGCTATGGTTTGGCAGTTATGTAATGATGTAATCATCACCCATGACGTGATCCAATGTGATTAGCCAATCAGTTGTGAGGTGATTAAGGTTGGATGCAAAAACCCTTAACCAAGTCACAGCCCTGATCTCTGGGATGTGGCCTGCATTACCTTTTATCTTACAAGAGATAAAAGGAGAGACAACTGAGCAGAGAGAGAGAGGGACCTGACTACTACCAAAAAGCCAGGAGCAGAGCATATCCTTTGGACCTGAGGCACCTGTGCTGGGAATCTCCTAGACCCAGGGGAAGATTGATGCCAAGACATATGGAGATCTCCAAGGGACGCTGGGCCCACAGATGGTGAAAGGACACAAGGACTTTCCCCCAGAGTTGACAGACAGACAAGCCTTCCCCTAGAGCCAGAGTTCTGAATTTGGATTTCCAGCCTCCTAAACTGTAAGTGAATAAATATTTTTTTTGTTAAAGCCATCCACTTGTGGTATTTCTGTTATAGCAGCACTAGAGAACTAAGACAGATACCTATAATTTAGCATAACTTCAAGGTGTGTACTTTTGCTATTCTACCCTGAAATGTGATAGGGGCCAAAGTGTCTTTCATGAAATCCCACTTTTTAAACCACATGAAAATCCCACTTTTTAAACCAGAAGTCAACAAATTTTTTACTCTTTATTTTGAAAATGAAAACACATAAATAAGGAACATTAGGGCTGTTATCAAGCAAGACTGTGAGTCAAATTTTACTATCTCTCATCTTCCTTATTTTTCACTTCCCTAATTGGGACCTTCATTTGCTGATGTGGCACATCTTGAGAAGAGAAGAAACAGCTGCAAACATCCATTAATAATCAGAACATGGAATGTACAAAATATGAATCTAGGAAAAATGGAAGTCATCAAAAAAGAAATGGAATGCATAAAGATTGATATCCTAAGCACTGTTGTTGTCATTGTTATGTGCCGTTGAGTCAGACCCGACTCACAGTGACCCCTCCTTGGGTTTCCGAGGCAGTATCACTACGGAAGTAGTTGCCCAACCTTTCTTTCGAGGAGTGGCTGGTGGATTTGAACCTCCAGCCTTCTGGTTAGCAATCAAGTGCCTTAGGCACTGTGCTACCAGAGCTCCTATCCTAAACATTAGTGAGCAGAAATGGACTGCTTTGGGCCATTTTTCATCAGATAATTATATGATCTACCATGCTGGAATGACAAATTGAAGAGGAATGGTGTGACATTCATCATCACAAAGGATGTTTAAAGATATATCCTGAAGTACAATGCTGTCATTGACAGGATAATATCCATACGCCTACAATGAAGACCAGTTAATATTACTATTATCCAAATGTACGCTACAACCACCAAAGCCAAAGATGAGGAAATTGAAGATTTTCACCAACTTCTGCAGTCTGAAATTGACCGAACATGCAATCAGGATGTGTTAATTATCACTGGTGATTAGAATGTAAACATTGGAAATAAAGAAGGATCACTGGTAGTTGGAAAATATCAGTTTAGTGATAGAAATAACCCTGGAGATCCCATGATAGAATGTTGCAAGACCAATGGCTTTTCATTGCAAATATCTTCTTTCAACAATATAAATGGCAGCTATGCACATGGACTTAACCAGATGGAATACACAGGAATCAGATTGACTACATCTGTGGCAAGAGGCTATGGAAAAGCTCAATATCTTCAGCCAAAACAAGCCCAGGAGCTGATTGTGGAACAGACCATCAACTGCTCATATGCAAGTTCAAGTTGGACCTGAGACAATTAAAACAAGTCCACAAGAGCCAAAATATGACCTTAATTATATCCCTCCTGAATTTAGACCATCTAAAGGAAGGTCGGGCAATCCTACTTCCGTAGTGATACTGCCTCGGAAACCCAAGGAGGGGTCGCTATGAGTCGGGGCCGACTCGACGGCACATAACAA
>NW_006921975.1:952999-957058 GCF_000298275.1 Orycteropus afer afer
AAAGACCTGGGGTTAGAAAACCAAAAGGGAAGAACATGCTTGGCATTTATCAAGCTGAAAGAACTGAGGAAAATATTTAAACCTCTAGTTGCAGTATTGAAAGATTCTATGGGCAATATATTGAACGATGCAGTAAACATCAAAAGAAGTTGGAAGGAATACACAGAGTCCCTATACCAAAAAGAATTGGTCTCTATTCATCCATTTCAGGAGGTAGCATATGATTAAGAATCAATGGTATTGAAGGAAGAAGTCAAAGCTGCACTGAAGGAATTGGTGAAAAACAAGGCTCCAGGAATTGACAGAATACACTGAGATGTTTCAACAAGTGGATGCCCCACCAGAGGCACTCACTTGTTTATGCCAAGAGATTTGGAAGGCAGCTACCTGGCCAACTGACTGGAAGAGATCCATATTTGCACCCATTCCAAAGAAAGGTGATCCCACAGAATGTGGAAATTATCAAACAATATCATTAATATCACACACAAGTAAAATCTTACTGAAGATCATTCAAAAATGGTTGCAGTCGTATATTGAGAGAACTTCTCAATTCTCAACTTCTCAAGTTCTATATAGAGAACTTCTAAAAATGCGAGCTGGTTTCAGGAGAAGGCATGGAATGAGAGATATAATTGCTGATGTCAGATGGATCTTGGCTCAAAGCAAAGAATACCAGAAAGATGTTTACTTGTGTTTTATTGGCTATGCCAAAGCATTCGATTGTGTGGATCCCAACAAATTATGAATAACATTGGGAAGAATGGGAATTCCCGAACACTTGATTGTACTCATGAGGAACCTAGACAAAGAGGCTGTCATTCTTACAAAACAAGGGGACACTGCATGGTTTAAAATCAGGAAGGGAGAATGTCAGGGTTATATCCTTTTCACCATACGTATTCAATCTGTATGCTGAGCAAATAATACGAGAAGCTGGACTATTTGAAGAAGAATGTGGCATCAGGATTGGAGGAAGGCTCATTAACAACTTGTGATTCGCTGATGACACAACTTTGCTTGCTGAAAGTGAGGATGACTTAAAGCACTTACTGATGAAGACTGAAGACTACAGTCTGCAGTATGGATTACCCCTCAATATAAAGAAAACAAAAATCCTAACAACTGGACCAATAAGCAGCATCACAATGAATGGAGAAAAGACTGAAGTTGTCCAAGACTTCATATTACTTGCTTTTACAGTCAACACCAATGGAAGCAGCAGTCAGAACATCAGATGACGTATTGCATTGGGTAAATCTGCTGCAGAAGACCTCCTTAAAGTGCTGAAGAGCAAAGATGTCTCCTTTAAGACTAAGGTGCTCCTAACGCAAGCCATGATATTTTCAATCGCCTCATATGCATATGAGAGCTGGATAATGAATATGGAAGACTGAAGAAGAGTTGATGCTTTTGAGTTGTGGTGCTGGCAAAGAATACTGAGAGTGCCATGGACTGCTAAAAGAACTAACAAATCTGTCCTGGAAGAAGTTCATCTGGAATGCTCCTTGGAAGCAGGAATGGCCAGACTTCATCTCACCTACTTTGGTCATGTTGTAGGAAGGGACCATTCTCTGGAGAAGGATATTGTGCTTGGTAAAGTGGAGGGTCAGCGAAAAAGGGGAAGGCCCTCAGCGAGATGGATTGACACAGTGGCTGAAACGATGGGCTAGGGTATAGCAGGGATTGTGAGTTTGGCACAGGACCGGGCAGTGTTTCGTTCTGTTGCACATGGGGTTGCTATGAGTTGGAGACGACTCAATGGCACCTAACAACAACAACAACAACAACAACAACAACTGGGAAGTACCACCTCCTCCCAATTTGCCTTACCAGGTGCAATATTACCCAATGCTTATTTTCTCAGAAAAAGATTAGAAACATTCACACTGAGATAGAAATGATTGACAACAGCTTAAATTGTGGCCTCCTTGCAGGAGATCTTGCAGTTTAGTAAGGCATAGTGGTGGAATTTCAGACCCATCAACACAATGGAGGGATGTGTGCATGTGTGTGTGTGTGTGTGTGTTTTGAAAAGCTTACTTTTACTAACTGCTCTTACCTTCACATAGCAGAATCTATTTTTGGGGGACAGAGAATGGGCCACAGAGAAATTGTGTGCCTGCCACTACTAACTAGAGCAAAGCCTCAAATATTCTGACCCTCAATCATTGTCCTGCCATCACTATTGACTATTCCAGAGTCACTTTCTTCTATTTTTCAGTGAAATCTCATCTTAAGCAAATCCAGAGCCTATCATTCCTGATCAATCAGATTTCACTTTCTAATTGTCTTTTTATATTCTATAACTAAGATATTTAGAAGAGAAGTTCAATACTCTTGTTATTCTTGGATCAATTAATTGTTGTGTAGATGCTAAACCTGATGATGCATATCCTAGGAAATGAGAGGAAAAATTGCAATTAGAATATTTGGGGAAGTTAGTTTCCCAAAAGATGAGTGAAACTCATCTGAAGAGAAGTTCTCTTAAAGCCAGCTCATCTGTTCTCTAGCTGTAGGTAACATATACCCGAGGAGCTACCAATCACTGCCCCTGTGATTCTGATTTAATTGGCCTGAGGTGGGGGAGGGGCAACTTTTTTTTATTGAGGTAAAATTTATGTAACATAAAATTGACCATTAGCCATTTTAAAGTGTACAATTCAGTGGCATTTAGTACATTCACAGTGTTGTGCAACCATCACCTCTATTTAGTCCCAAGACATTTTCATCACCCCCAAAAGTAAACCTTGTCCCCATTAAACAGCCACTCTCCATCTCTCCCTCACCCCAGCTCCAAGAAGCCACTAATCTACTTTATGATTTATGCCTATTCTAGATATTATGTTTAGGTGGGCTCCTATAATATTTGTCTTTTTGTGTTTGACTTCTTTCATTTAGCATAATGTTTTCAAGATTTATCCATATTGAACCATGAATCAGTACTTCATTGCTTTCCATGGATGAATAATATTCCATTGTATGGATGGACTACATTTTTGCTTATCTAGTCATCAATTGATGGACATTTCTGTTGTTTCCATTTATTGGCTATTGTGACTAGTACTACTAAGAACATTCATGTACCCAACATTTTTTAATAAAAGTTTTCCAGGTCATTCTAATACATAACCTGGGCATAAAACAATTAATTGACAAAGATTCTGCAACAGCAACAACTAATTGTCAGTTATTGCAATGAATGCTGGGGGTAAGAGGGCTACCATATTAGCTACTAAGTGCAAAAAGACTGGTGCTTCATACTTTATGTACATTATTGCTAATCCTTAAAATAACCTTAGGAAACTGATGCTTATAGAAGTTATTTTACTGGTCCATGATCATATAGCTGGTTAAATTTATAGCCCTGATCTCTCCTCTAAATTCCACACTTGTTTATCTAAGTTACTACCTGACAGCTCCACTTGTCTATTGCATAGGAATCTCCAATTTAGCATGGTCAAAATGGAACTCTTGATTCTTCTCCAACCACCTGCAAACTCTCCAGTGTTTTCCATCACAGGAAATGGCACCACCATCCATTTGGCCAGTTGCTCAGACCACAATCCTTGTAGTCATTCTTGACTCCTCTCTTTGTTCTCACAATCTACACACCGTCAGCTTATTCTTCAAAAGATATACAAAATCCATCCATTTCTCACCACTTCCACCATAGTCCAAGCCAGTCAATTTTCACCTAAAATATTGTAGTAGCTTAAAAGGTCTCTCTGCTTCTCAACTTTTGCCCTCAAATAGCTGTCTGTATGATCCTTTCACACATAAATTGGATCATGCACTCCAATGGCTTCCTATCAAATGTGGAATAAAAACCCACATCTTTACCAGGGTTTACAAAGCCCAGCACAATAGGCTTTGGCTTTTCTTCTTCATTGCCTTCATCTCTTACCATTCTTTCCCTTTCCTACCTCACTACAGCTGCATGGGCCTTCGTCCTCAAACTTTCCGTGCACATTCCCATGTTGGGTCCTTGGCTTATGTCTTTCCATCTGTAGTGCTTATCTCCCCACCCCACCTGTCCTCACATTTGCATGGCTTACT
>NW_006921975.1:957345-958071 GCF_000298275.1 Orycteropus afer afer
TTGAACCGCCAGCCCTCTGGTTAGCAGGCAAGTGTCTTAGCCACTATGCTACCACAGCTCCCTATATATATATAATTTCCAGTATTTGTTTACCATTTATCTCACTCACTACAATGAGCACAAAGACTTTGTTGTGCTTTTTATTTTATTTTATTTTTATTGTGATTTGGGTGAACTTTGTTGTGCTTTGAGCACTCGGAACAGTGGCTATCACCTACCGTGTACTCAACAAATATGAACTGAATGAATAAGTGAGTGGAGCAGCTGAGTTTTAACCCCAGATCATCTGACACCAAAGTCTATATTCTTAATTACATTGTGATAGTGACTGCTCTTCTCTCTCCTTCCAAAGTTTAGAGAGGTAAAGCGATAATTCCAAGATTTCATGGCTGGTAAGTGGCAGAATTTCAAATCTAGGCCTATTCCTCCAAAATGTGTGCTTTTTCTACTACTCCACACTGCCTCCCAGTGGAGAAATTCCTAGTGAGTTCAGAGCCCACTAGAGGGCAACTAACACCACCACCGCATTGACCAAAATGCCAGTAAATCGATTGAAGGTTACATCTTTGACCTGCTGTTTTGACATGATTTTATATAGCCTTAGTTTTCTTCCTCAGTTCAACTTTGAAGCCCATGTAACATGCTATGAAGTAAAAGGCATCAATATAATACTATCCCTCTAAATCCTACCATCAGAGATAGTGCTTTCTGTTTGACTTGGACAAG
>NW_006921975.1:958356-965016 GCF_000298275.1 Orycteropus afer afer
ATAGTGTCGGGCATGTAGTAAGTCCTCAGTAAGTCAGACTATGCACTCATGGCAAATGGGAGGGCAACAGAGTCAACACCTTTGTATGATTTGGTTTGTTAGAGAATTTGTGCCAGGGCAATGCTGGAGGGAAGAGGGATTATAAAAGATCTTGAGGAGGGCAGGCAAGGTGGGATGCAACCCTGATAAATCAGGGGGCACATGAAGGTGTATGGACATGTGTGGGCAGGAGAAAGGATGGTGCCAGGTGAAGTGCAGTTAGTGCTACCAAAGATAAACTAGAAATGAAAGCTAAATCACCAGATGCTTAGCAGAGAATACTTTATAAGGCCAAACGGGGCCACTAACATGTTCAATTTCAACATATTTAAATTGCATCTTCTCCTGTGGCTCTTGATTTTGAACAGTTGGGTTCAGATTTAAGTCTTTTCCTTCTTGCTGTGTTAGGAGCATTCCAGTAAGCATTATTTCTAAAGGTGCTATGCCGATTTTTTTTTTTTTTTTTACATACTGGCTGGGGTTTTGTCTGGCAAACACACTGACTGTGAAAGCTGCAGGAAAATTGATTTTCTAGCGTCCGCGTGTCCTGGCACAAACTGCAGCATGGAAACTCAAGTTACAGAATCTTCTGGTAAGTGCAGCATGTGGTATTTATCATTTTGCAGCACAAAATGATTAGGTCTCATTGATCTCCACCATTGGGGACTAAGATAACGGTCCTTATATGTAAAATGGCAGCTAAAACTAACATGCTGTTATTTCATTTAAAGAGTAATCAGATAGCCATTTAGTCAACATACGTCTTTTACACCTCCATATTTCATGCTATGGTGGCGTAGTGCCTAAGGTATCTGACTGCTAACCAGAAGGCTGGCAGTTCACACCCACCAGCCACTCCTCAGAAGGAAGGTTGGGCAATCTACTTCCGTAGTGATAACCACCTCGGAAACCCAAGGAGGGGTTGCTGTGAGTCGGGTCCGACTCGATGGCACATAACAACAACAACAATTTCATGCTCAGGCCCTGATCCCAGACTGTCTTTATTCTGCCTTGACCAGCATGAGGGCTATGGGGTAGCTACCCAGTTACCAATGTTTTACAAGGGTCTTGTCTGTCCATGGTGAAATTTGCAGTTATGTGAAGTTTACTTTGGGTGTATAGAGCAGTGGTTAAGAGCGTATGTCCTAAAGTTACAAAGACTTGACTTGGAGTCCTGGCAATGCTACTTGCTAGCCATGTGACCTTGGACAAATCATTTAACCTCACTGAACCTCAATTTCCCCATCTGAAAAATGAGGCTGGTAATAGAACCCATCTCATAGTATTATTGTGATGATGAAATGAGAGATTGTTGTAACGAACTTGGCATAGCTCTTAACACATCATAAGTACTTAGTAAGTTCCTTCCCTCTCAATAGTTCTATCAGGCACTGTAGCAGATGCTGTAGAGTTTGGAGATGTGTAAGACATGGTCCTTATGATCAGAACTAAGGGAACTAACAGCAGCAGTGCCGTCTAATTGAACTCTCTAAAACATTCTATTTTTGTGCTGCCCACTAGGGTAGTCTCTAGCCACATATATCTCTTGAACACTTGAAAGGAGGTTAGTGCCATTGAGGAACTGAATTTTTAATTTGAATAATTTGAATTTAAATAACTACATGTAACTCGGGAGAAAAATGAGGCAGTCTGCTGCCATAAAGATTTACAGCCTAGAAAACCTTATGGAGACAGTTCTATTCTGTCCTATAGGGTCACAGTAAGTCAGAATCAACTTGACGGCAGTGACTTTGGTTTTGTTTTTCAACATGTAGCTAGTGGCTACCATATTGGACGGTGCAGATCTAGAGCTTAAGTAAAGGAGAAGGTAGGGAGACAGCTACTCATCATTGAGTTGTCGTCGGGTCGACTCCGAGTCATGATGACCCATGTATGTCAGAGAAGAACTGTGCTCCATAGGGTTTTCAATGGTTGAGTTTTCTGAAGTAGGCTGCCAGTCCTTTCTTCAGAGAGAGAGGTACTAAAAGGTAACAAAAGAGCACCAAGAACTACTTTATCTGCTTCACAATATTTTTCTGGCTTGCCCTGATAATGGAGGTGGTGACTGCATCAAATGGAAGTCCTGCTTGCTCTAATTGGAGGGACTGACTATAATCCAGGTTGAGAGGTGGTGAAGGGGGCATAATTCCTGCTCTATTCAGAGCTAATCTGTACCTCCAAAATAGCCTACCCAGCCTGTTTATGGTAAACCTCTCCAGAAAAAGGTAAGTTGTATTATTCTCATGGGCAAAACTTCTTTGGGCACATGAAGGAACAGTTTTCTTGACATTTATCCTATTAGTGTAAAATGGAAAATAAATGAAACCCTGGATCATGCTATGCCATGAAAGAATGCTCTCATCACTCCTGTTTGAGAACCAAACTTTCCTTCAAAAGAGAAGATCATTATACAAGGAAATATTTGTGGGAAAAAAAAAGACTATGTATTCCCTAACTTTCCTGATTTCCCTAACCCAACTTTAGTTTTCTCTGTGTGACTCTCTGAGTTGCTACACTAACTTGTTTGGGCCTTCTTTTTCTGATTCTCCTTTCCAAGAGAAAAGTTCCAACAGGGGTGGGCAGGCAGGTGATAGAATTAATAATTTTCCTCAGTTTTTAAAAATAAGTTCTTCTCTACAAAAGCTCTGATAGATGGGTTGAAGAATTGATTATAATCAAACGTGAAAGTGTTAGACGCTCCAGAGATGCTTACCTCGAAAAATTCCAAATAACTTTGTCAAGCCCTCATTCCAAATGTCTTTGCTAACATTTTCAAACTGTGTTACAGTTATATTAAAGTCACAACTGTAAAATTGACTTATCTGAATCATTAAAGTGGGGGACAGGATGGACCAGAACTTTCTGCGGAGGTAAAACCTGGTGAATTTGGCAGGTTGAATGTTACATTCAGCTTCATTGCTGTCATACAATAACTAGGGGCTGAACTAGCTATACTCAAAGCCCCAAACTGAAAAAAATCCTACCAAATTGCAGATTTGTAAGTCATACTCCATTAGAAAACAAAGACAGGAAACAGAATCAGGAGCTTAAGTAAGTTTTCTTTTTTTAAAGGAATCATCTAGAAAATCAGGTTGTTTTATAGTCAGCCTGTATATTTTCTGCCACAGTTGAGCGGAAACCAAACTAAAGCATGAAAATTCTCCAAACGAAATGTAATCAAATCAATATTTCACTTGATTTGACCTTCTGATTGATATAGTTCTCACCTCTATTCAGTAAAGATCAATAGTCAAACTGCAGAAGGAAGCCATGTTAAATCCTAAAGCACTTAGATGGGTAAAGGGAAACTGAAAGTCTGGATTGCATTTCCATATTTCATGTATTTTCTAATTCCTCTGAAACCTGTGGCCTGCAGGATAATTTTTTTTAGCAGTTGTTGGTTTGAACTCTGTTTCCCTTGAAGTCACAATTTCTGTGCCAGCAGATTATTACCAAAGAAATGCAGTAACTTGAAAAACAGGCCTTCTATGTCTTGAGCAAGACTGTTATTATCTATTGCTATTCTAGAAAAGTGGAGTAGGCCAATAATAATTAGAAAAAAAAAGGTATCCATTTTTTCCCTTGAGTCTCTCCTGCTTGCCTTCTATTCCAACTCTGATTAGCCAGTGGCACACCTTTGTCAACTGGAATGCTCCCTGCCCTCTGCCTCCCACTCCCATCCCCACCAGTGTGATGCTAACAGTGATTGCCAATGGGCAGAGGTCAAGATAAAAGCTTATACATAGGTTCATAGATGTGAGACAAGAAAAACAAGGTATATATTGAAAAGCCAATTACAAAGTCAAATAGAAATTAAACCTGTTAACTCAAAAGAAAGAATACTTGTATGAACTTGTATGTTTTTCAGAGCCCACTAGGATAGCCTGGAGTCAAGAGTTATCGGGTTTGCTTCTCCATAATTAAATGGCTGGTTTTTATTAAGCCAACATGTTTAAATTTACTTGCAAATTTTAATTTCCATTAGGATGACTCTTCCTTTACAGTCTGACATGTAAAGACAACAGTATATTTAATTAAGAGCCTTCCTTAACAGTCATCCCTCTTCAAGCTATGCTATCTCTTCTTTCTGCCTCAAAATTGCTTGTCAGTGTTGTGGAGAAAGTGGATTCCCCTCCTCCTTCTCTACCTAATAACAATCTGCATTTCTACTGATTTCTATCCAGGTCATTCATTATCCACTCACTGAAAAGTATGTTATTAATGAGAAGCGGGTAGGAGTCATGCTGTCCTCCCCAGGTTTAAATGAATCTTTAAGATTCTACAATCAAACTGATATGCAAAATAGGCCATTAATGCAACATTAAGGTTACAAATTTAAACACAAAATCAAGGAAGGCAGAACTTCTAAGTTTCTCATTGTTTTAGCAACATGGCACATGCTGAATATATAGTTCTGTATTAAGAAGACTTGGATCCAAAAATATTGAAAAACTGACCAGGTGTGTAAAGGAGACTCCAAGATTAGCTACCAGACTTCTGGAATGATGCAATCATACCTATGCACAGTGACTCAACCTCAGCAAGTAAGTCTTTCAAACCCCTTTAAACTTAAATTTCCTGGTTCGTGCTGCTTTGGCTAGATAAGAGCATTCCTTCCATTATGTAACAGAGGAACTCCTAGAAAAAGCTGTGCCATAAATTAGATTAATTATTGAAAATAACATTTTATTTCTCTGTTGAAACATAGAAAGCCCTGGTGGTACAATGGTTAAGTGCTTGGCTGCTAATGGAAAGGCTGGTGGTTCAAACCCTCAGGAGAAAGATGTGGCAGTCTGCTTCTGTACAGATTTACAGACTAGGAAGCCCTATGGGGAAAGTTCTACTCTGTCCTATAGAGTAGCTTTGAGTTGGCAATGGGTTTGTTTTTTTGGTATCAATGTATGGGCTGTTTTATTTTTATTTCTGAAAGCCTTCCTCCTAGATTTCTCTAACAAGTAGTTAATGATCGGTGAATACCAAAATGCAATAATGGGTCTCTTTTTTCAAAAGAAGAATATGTTGACTTCTGGTAAAATGGCAGAATAGGTAGATGAGCTACACAGACCCTCTTCAACAAAGAAAAGAGAAACCAATTGACACAGATACAGAGGATAACCCTGGATCCCTGAGCTTTGAAAGGAAGGACACAGAGTGAATTGAACACCAACTAGTACAAGAACCTGAATGAAAACAGTGAGTAAAGAAACAAACGGAGCTGTGAACTGTCAGCTATCCTGATGGCATGGACAGCCTGAATATTTCCAAGTGGTGTTAGGACCTGAGAATTAACCTAAAAATTGGCCCTGCTTGCCAAGGGCTGCATAGAGGACTATGCTGGTGGCAGATGACTAAAAGGGGAAACAGCAAAGAAGGAGACAAATGGAGCTGTGGACTTTCAGCTGTCTAGAGGGAACAGCCATTTTGAATGTTTACAAAGGGTGGCCATTTTGGATATTTAAAGCGACAGTATTCTCATTCAGATTCCAGGGACCTAATATTAGGCTCCACTTGCCAAGGAGAGCCAGGACATATGGGAGGCTGATGACTGGAGAAGAGACAGGTGGTGTGGTGGTTATGTTTGTGGATCAATTTGGCTGGGTCTGGTTGAGTGGCTGGGAAGCTGATTGTAGTGTTCCCCATGATGAGACTGGCAATTAACTCCACGGTAGGATCTACCACAAGCAGCTGAGTAGCTGCCTTTGGGGTGTGGTCCGCTTCCTGTACATAAGGAGAGGCCTTGGGTATAGTTGCTAGCTTATGGCATGCTTGGACTGTGCATATAGCCATGTCATTGTTCAGCAGCCTGCCATGCTCTGCCGACCATGGGATTTACAATGGACTTGAATTAATGCCCTGCCATGTGGTTTGGTAACATCGGGGCTGTGCCATTTTATTTGTCGACTTGGGCTTGTTAGCCTAGCAGCCAGAAACTGCCTGAGTGAAGAGATGCCTCTAGCTTCAGTGGACCAGGAGCAAGAGTTAAAGATGAACCCCAAGGTTGAGGGGCTTTCATCCAGTCCCTAGAGCCTGGCACTTTGAAATTGGACTTAAAGCCTCCCAATTATGAGAGAATAAACCCCTGTTTGTTATGGCCAGCCCATTTGTGGTATATTCTTGTCAGAGCAGTACTAGGTAACCAGAACAGGTGGTGAGTGCATAAGTGCTGCCAACTAGTGAACAGAGGAGCACAGTACCCTGCTTACTCAGATAACATCAGAAGAAGACAAAAATCTTGGGTGAATCACTCCAACATACAATCACCAATTAAACAGAAACACAAAAGTATCACAATGTCTTGCAGACAACAGAGCATCACAGTCCACACAAAGAAGCAAGATAAAGCAGTAGAAACAAGGAACCAGGATACAGACCCAGAACACATCCCTGAGGAAGAAGCAGCATTGGAACTCCCTGATAAGGAATTCAAAAGAATTATAGTCAGTTAACTTCAACAGATTGAGAGACAGATCAAGGAAAATACTGACAAAATTGAGGAAAGCACAGTGAAAACCCTAGAACAATTTTGGAAGACAATACAAGAACAAAATGATAAAATAAAATAAAAATTAGAAATGATACAAAATCTACATACAGAAATCCAGAAGATTAATAGTAAATTTG
>NW_006921975.1:965116-966039 GCF_000298275.1 Orycteropus afer afer
CCTTCAGGTCTGGAATTGAACCCACACCTGTGGTTTCCAGCCAAACAAAAGACAGGCATATGAGTTGAACATTTACTTCAGGTAGATACACTCCTTGGTGAGAACAATCATGGGAGAAAGAAGGCTGCTTATGCACATGGAGACAGCTCAGGGGGCAGGAGTGCCTGGAGGAATGAACAATGGGAAGGGGTAACTATGGGGAGGAAGTGGGAGGGGAGCTGTTGCATTGTGGTAAACTGTGGTCAATGTCATGAGACAAAGTGTATGTGAACTGCTGTATCGAAAGTGAATCTGCTCTGTAAATCTTCACCCAAATCACAATAAAAAAGGAAAGAAAGAAAGAAAATCAACCAAGGAAAACACTATGGATCAATGGTCCAATCTGTAACCAATCATGGAGATGCTGTGGGACTGGACAGCATTTCCTTCTATTATGCATGAGGTCTCCATGAGTTAGGGACCGACTCAATGGCAGCTAACAGCAGCTAATACCAATAGCATATTAAAACAGCAACACAGAATCAACAAAAAGGAGGGGGAGGAAAAATGATCATAGAACTCTCATTTCTTCCTCTAAGTCCAAGAGTCAGTACTTCAGTCTGTTTACTGTCCACCATAGCCCTCTTTTCCTTCACTACCCTTCCTAAGGCAGAGATACTAAAGGGGGGTCATCCAGCTCAAATTCCTCTGAACAGTTAGGCTTCACCTTGCCACTAGTCACATGGCACTGTTCACCCACCGTCTTCTAAGTGTGGAGGTCTCTAATGCCTCTGTAAGAAATGAATGCAACTACATTGGTTGCCCCATGCCCAGGACCAGCAGGTAAAATAGGCAAAGAGATAGGGGGTAGCCCTTTCTGGCTAAAAGGCAGGAGTTTCCAGGCTCCTGGTCCATGTTTTCCTTTTGTACTATTTTAAAAATAT
>NW_006921975.1:967495-977385 GCF_000298275.1 Orycteropus afer afer
GTTCAAACCCACCAGCCACTCTGCAGAAGGGAAGACTGGGCAATCTACTTCCATAAAGATTTACTGCCTTGGAAATCCAAAGGAGGTCACTATGAGGCGGAATTGACTTGATGGCAGTGAGTTTGGTTTGGTTTTTTGGTCCTGGTTGATCAGAGGAGTTTTTCCTCTCTCTCTCTCCATGACAGGGAACACCCAGAGGAGGAGGCTCCAACTCAGCCAGTCAGCTGTGATCATTCTCATGACATCTTCTCCTCCCAGATAGGCCCCAGCTACTTCCTCTTACTGAAGCTTCTCTCTGCCCATAGGCCAGCCTCCAGCCTCCTTTCAGCATCCTTTATGTAGGAGTGACAGAAAAAATGCAACGCCAGACAATTAAAGCAGAAATTCCCTTATATGCCATGTAGTCAAATGTTCCTCAAAGAGTGGGTCGTGGTCACACTGTGTTGGAATCACTTGGGGGGGCTGACTTAAAAACATAAATTATTGGAACCCATATCTCTTGGGGGCCATGAGAGAAAATAATCTGTGTTTTAAAATAGTTCCCTAAGTGATTGTATAGGCAGTCAGTTTTGGAAAACACTGGTTTAGGACAGTCATTGATCAGATTCTTCAGTCCTCTATTCTACATCCTTGACAAGTGGCCATGAGCCTATTCTTAAATCCCTTCACTATCTATGGAGACAGTCCATTCTATCTTTAGATTTCTCTATTAGAATGTTCTTTTCATATTGAGCTAAAATCTCTCTCCCTGTAACAGGTACTCTGGTTTTTGTTCTGTCCCTTAGGGCCACACAGAACAAGTCCAATCCATCTTTAAAATGTCTACCCTTCAAATATTTGAAGGCAGTTCTAATATATTCTGCTGCTGCATATTTTCTTCAGGCTAAATAGTCTCAATTCTTGTCATGTAGGAAACAATCTCATAAAAGATTGTATAACAAACCCTGTGGGTCAATTCTTTGGGCAATTCCAGATAAGAATGTTTTAACACAAGGACAACAATAAACTATGAGAAGCTGTTGTCCTCTTGATGTCAACTTTCAAGAGGAGGTGTCTTTCAAGCACCTGTCCCTTACCCTTAACAATTCTTTTGAAATACTATATTTTATTGTTATAATCCAGGGTAACAGTGTATTTAATCAGCTCAAATTTAAAAATGTCCAGAAATAGCATGGAATGTATATATCAAAGACATGAAGATTTCATGAAAAATTTCTAAATATAAGACAAATTCCTTGTACTCCCAGTCTTAGAAATTTATAACCTTTGTTCCCCTCTTCATACTATATGTTCTATTTGTCACCTAATGAATATTATATACCTTCTTTGGCTTTGTTCATTTACTCATTGCCATCAGCAACTAGAAGAGGGTTTCTTTCTTTCTTTGCATAGAAACTGTAATAGTCTCTTGTGTGAAGTTTTATAAGAGAAAATAGAAAAATAAATACTTTCCACAATTTTTTCCCAAATAAAAGATTTTCCAGTTGGTAGACTTCAAAATAAGAGTTTTGAATTTGTTTTACAAAATAAGAGTGTACATCCAGTACATGTTTTTCATTTAACATGTTTTCTCCATGTCTTAGGAAAGCAAAGTGCTATTTGGTTTTCTTTCTTTTTTTAATTTTGCTATTGTAGTTGAGAATATGGGAGCTCTGGTGGCGTAGTGCCTAAGGCATTTGACTGCTAACCAGAAGGCTGGCGGTTCAAACCCACCACCCACTCCTTGGAAGTAAGATTGGGCAATCTACTTCCGTAGAGATACCGCCTTGGAAACCCATGGAGGGGTCGCTATGAGTTGGGCTGACTCTGTGGCAGTGAGTTAGCTGCAAATATACATAGCAGGACATAGTCCAATCCAGCTGTTTCTCCATGCACAATTCAGCGACACTGATTACGTTCTTCAAGTTGTGCAACCATCCTCACCCTCCTTTCTGAGTTGTTCCTTCTCCATTAACATCAACTCATTGCCCCCTACGTTTCCTGTCTATTCTTTTGAGTTGCTGTTGTGACTTTGATCCCATCGGGATAGTTCTTAAAAGAGCAGAATGCCCAAGGCAGACTTTTTTTTTTCTTATACTAGTTTAGCTAAACTATTGTTTGGTTTTAAGAAGACTCCAGGGGATCTTTAACACATTTTTATGGATATGTATTGCATGAGTTTATCCAAGCCTCCTTGAATTTATTTATAATTCTCCTCAACTATTGAGCATGCTATTCCCAACCTTACTGTTTGTACAATTGGCTGAAACCCCAAGCCAAGAAAATGGAGCAAAAGTTCTTCAGAATCTAGCTAGTGGGGCAGTTTACTCCCTGCTACTTTCATATATAATAAACTTCAATAATAAATCATAATTACCCAAATTGTGTGTGTGCGTACATGCACATGTGTGTGTATCCATTTGGAAGAAAGGGACAGGATACAAACATCTGGAAATCAAACTTCAAATTTCTGTGCAAAGGGACTTTGATTTGATTCCCATTTATACTCCTATGTTCAAGAAAGAGACTGCTTCTCTTGTCTGAAACAATGTTAATATGGGGGGCTTGTTTTTGAAAATGGAAGATTGGTTATTGAATCTTGTTTCCTTTTGTGTTATTTGCCAAAGCATATAGACAGATTTTGCTTTTCAACATTGGTTCCTCAAACTCAATTAAAAAAAGCAAAGTATTCTTTGGAGAGTCCCCTTTTAAGGAACATCATCTGCACATACAAAATGTGAACACAATATACAACCAGGTGGTTTTATTGTTGCAGTTTCTTTTTTCTGTCAGAAATATATTCTCACATACCCCTTGAACTGTTTCTGAATTGTCTTTTCCCTCCAAATATTTTCCAAATTTCAAATATCTCTTTCCCTAGAAACCTTTCCTGGTTAAATAATCTGATTCCTTTATTATCTGCATCATGGAATCAGGGTTAAAGATGGCACCCCCTATTTCTTCCTCAGAGTCCTTAGAACAATGTTCTTTACACAGTGGGTTGGAGAATCAATGTTACTGTCTGATAACCCAGACCAAAGACTCAATGGAAATAAAATTAGAGTCAAATAAATCAGCCTGTAAGCACATAAGGATTTTGATAAAACTAGGAAGTATGACTCAATTCTGAATCTCAGATTCCTCTAGCCATAGCAGCTTACCACTTTCAGAAGTATCTTCATTAGGACACCAGTGAGTGTATCAATTTCAGGCATAAAAACAACAACAATAAAAAGCAAACCTGTTGCCAGTGAGTCAATTCTGACTCATAGTAACCCTATAGGACAGAGTAGAATTGTCCCATAGGATTCCCAAAGCTGTAATCTTTACAAGAGTGGACTACCATATCTAGCTAAAATATCCAGGACCCTTTGTACAAATGTGTGGTGTAGGCAGGAATTTAGGTCTTTTTTGCCACATGCATACATACACATACCGTCTCCTCAACTACAGTAATTTATTAGGATAAACTTTGAGATATGAATTAAAGTCCTGCCCTCCACACCAATTACTCAGTGGCCCTCTTCCTATAGAGGCAGGGGTATATATTGTTTTAGAGAAGATTAGGATTGTTTGAGCAGCAATTGGAAAAAAAAAGGAACAGAAGAGGCCTTCATCTTTTTTTGTTTTTGTTTGTTTATTTCAAAATAGACTTTTAAGAATTTTTAGCAGAGACAGAATGATTTTAAGAGCCAAATTTTAAATTAGTAAGAGCCAGGATTTTTGAGAAAAAGAAAAAGGGGTTGCTTGACTTTCAAGATTCTAAGGAGAGGATAGGAAAGGAAAGTAAGAAGTTTATGCCTTAATCAGTAAATTGGAAAGCAGATGGCTAAAAACTACTAACCATTTCTGGAGGCCAGATGAGAACGGAGGCAAGGGTGAGTGCAAAAGAAGTCAGACTTGGATATAAGTCTCTGAGAAAGGAGGATTTTTGGGGATCCCAGAGCAGAAGTAATGAAGCCTAATTTCCTAGGGTACGGCACAGGGATGAGATACGTCAAAATAGTTCACATCTACCTTGGTGCTCAAGGCAACTGTCATGGATTAAATTGTGTGGCCCCAAAATATGTGTGAACTTGGCTGAGCTATGATTCTCAGTGGTTTGGCAGTTATGTAATGATGTAATTTGGAAGTTATGCTATGATGTAATCATCCCCCATAATGTGATCTCATGTGAACAGCCAAACTGTTATAAGGAGATTAGGGTGGGATGCAACCCTGATTTGATGTAAGAGGTGTTTTCCTGGAGTGTATCACCTTTCATCTTACAAGAGATCAAAGGAGATAGAGAGGGACCTGACTACCACCAAGAAAGAAGAGCTGGGAGCAGAATGTGCTCTTTAGACCCAGGGCCCCTGTGCTGGGAACCTCCTAGACTCAGGGAAGGATTGATACCAAGACATATGGGGATCTCCAAGGGACACCAAGCCCACAGATGTTGAAAGGAGACAAAGACCTTCCTTCGGAGCTGACGGAGTGTTCCCCTAAAGCCAGCACCCTGAATTCAGACTTCTAGCCCCCTAACCTGTGAGAGAATAAAATTCTGTTTGTTAAAGCCATCCACTTGTGGTATTTCTGTTATAGCAACACTACATAACCAAAGACAGTGACCCCGTGTGTGCAGAGTAGAACTGCTCCATAGGTTTTCAAGGCTGTGACCATTCAGGAGCAGATTGCCAGGCCTTTCTTTCTTTCTTTTTTTAAAATTGATTTGGGTGGAAATTTACAGAGCAAATTGGTTTTCCATTCAACAATCCATACACATTCTGTTTTGTAACATTTACTGCAATCCCCACACTGTAATAGACTTCTTCCCACTTCCTTCCTGCACCCACCCCTTCCCTTCATCCTTCTTTCCCATCCCCTGCCACCTTCCTAGCTCTATCCCTGAGCAAATGTTGTCTTCTTGATCTCAAATACTTGATTGTTTTAATGAGTGCACACCCTCCTGATATTACTGTTCACCTTATAGACCTGTCTACTGTAGCTGACGGTTGAGTCAGTTGGGGAGGCCTTTCTTTTGAGGCATCTCTGGGCAGGTTTGAATCACCAACCTTTTGGTTTATAGTGAATGCTTAACCATTTGTGCCACCCTGGAATTGACTCAGTGGCAACTGGTTTAGTTTGTGATTTGGTTTATGTTAGTGTTGGAGTGGGAGAATAGCAATGGCTACTTGAGATCTCTAGGAGGTGGCAGCTGAGAGAAGTCTGAGAGTCCCATGCACCCTGACCTGGTAGAAGAAGAGAAACTGACTCTCCCAGTAGCCCCGGAATGGTGTGGTGAGAAAGCGAGTAGGGGCAGGCTTGCAGGGGTCTCGTAGCCTGGTTGGAGGAGTGCTGTAGCAAATGCTGCTGAAGATTTGCTTGGTTCCATCTCAGATGATACTAGTGTGTGTGGGGAAAGATACTCAAGAGCCAGACTGGATGGCACGGCTCAGTGGGTGCCAGGAGGATCATGCTGATCTGGGGTTAGACAGCTGCCCCTGATGCCCCTGGCACTTGGATATCATCCCAGAGAGAATGAGGGAACGAAAAATCATGACTGCAGCTCACAAAGCAATTTCACTATGTCTGAGCCCTTTTCCTAAAGTCTCTTGGGTTTGTCAAAAACCAAACGAAACTCACTGTCGCCAAGCCAGATCTGACTCATAGCAACCTCTCCTTGGATTTCTGAGGGGGTATCTCTACAGAAGGATTGCCCAGCCTTCCTTCTGAGGAGTGGCTGGTGGGTTTGAACTGCCAACCTTCTGATTAGCAGTCAAATGTAGAACCCTTTATAACTTTTAAAGAGCTTTTCTTCAAAAGGAAGGTAGAGCAGGAAATATTCTCATTTGATAGATGAGGAAATAAGACCAAATACCCTTTACTCAAAGGAAAACAAGGAAGTCCTTAATGGATGTGAAACTAGACATCATTTTCATCTTCAGTCTTTTTCTTTACAGCTAGGTTGACACCATGGCATAAACTCTACAACAAGCCGTGTAATAATAGAGGTTTGCTGTGGTTACGGCATTCACTCTAGTTTTTTGGATGTCTTCCTTTTCTTTGCCTTCTTATCTTGGATCCCTTTGAAGCATAGAAAAAATGTCGTTTAAAAGTCTGTATAGGTTAAGGAGCTCTTGTGGTGTAGTGGTTAAGACATTTGGCTGCTAATCTAAAGGTTGGTGGTTCAAACCTCACCATGGAAGAAAGATGAGGTAATCTGCTTTCGTAAAGAGTTACAGCCTTAGAAACCCAAAGGGGGTTGCTATGAGTTGGAATTGACTTGATGGTAGTGAGTTTGGTTTGTTTTATAGGTTTCCTTGAGCCCTGGTGGTGCAGTGGTTGAGTGCTCAGCTGCTAATTGAAAGGTCAGTGTTCAAACCCACTAGCCTCTCTGTGGGAGAAAGATGTGGGAGTCTGCTTTCATAAAGATTGCAGCCCTGGAAACCCTATGGGGCAGTTCTGCTCTACCCTATAGGGTTGCTATGAGTTGCAATCAATTTGACGGCAGTGGGTATAGGTTTCTTTTTATAATCGATCCATTAAGGGGAATAAACACAAAGATCAACCAGGAGATGAGACAGATGCCTTAACATGTGTTTCACTGGAGGCATGATTCATGCATAACACCCCATGTTTTGGTAAGTACTTACACCAGAAAGGCACTGGAAGGAGGACCCACCTGGACTCAGAGCACTAGGATCCTAGCTCCAGCTCTTCTCCACTGAGCTGAGTGATATTCAGCAGGTCACATCATTCTGCCATGTGAAATAGGGGTACTAATACTTGTTCTGACTGCCTGGTGGTGTTGTGTGAATTGAATATTGTAAATATGTGAATGTGTGTTGAAATTTGAGAGTCCACTAGGTTGTACACTACCAGACGATATAAGCCATTTCTCTTCTATTCATCATACTTGACCTTCCTGACCTGGCTTGGGAGAATCCTTAACCCTGCTGCTGTTCACCATATAAATTTTCCATAGACTGGTGCATGCTGAGAAGTAGCTCCATAGAAATAAACACCTTCAGCTGCTCTGGAGGGATTACCACCAGTTTCTCAGAGATGCCTATGTTTTAAGCTAATGCATCCCAAACATAACTTACAAATATTGTGGAAAAAAAAATCAGCTTAGGCATTTTCATGTGGTTTGGTAAAAGACAAGGAGCTCTGGTGGTGTTGTGGCTAAAGCATTAGGCTGTTAACCAGAAGGTCACTGGTTCAGACCCACCAGCTGCTCTGCAGGAGAAAGATAAAGCAGTTTGCTTCTACAAAGATGTACAGCCTTGGAAACCCAATGGAGATTGCTATGACTTGGAATTGACTCAATGGCAGTGAGTCTGGTTTTTGAGTTTTGGTTGATAAAAGGAAGATAGAAATTTAATTTTGTTTTAAAGGATGTATGGATCTCCAGTGCCTAGCATGGAGCTTAGCACATGGAGCATGCTCAAAAAAAAAAAAAAAAGGTACTGAAAGAGTGGTAAATAAATAATGTTGTTGTTGTTGTTATGTGCCGTCGAGTCGGCCCTGACTCATAGCTACCCCTCCTTGGGTTTCTGAGGCAGTATCACTACGGAAGGAGATTGCCCAACCTTCCTTCTGAGGAGTGGCTGGTGGGTTTGAACCGCCAGCCTTCTGGTTAGCTGTCAAGTGCCTTACGCACTATGCTACTAGAGCTCCTAAATAAATAATAGAATATAGGAAATTATTATTAGCTTGTTTTCATTGTCACACTTTCTCCTTTCTCTTGGAGACAGTTTTTCGTTATATTTTCAGTTGTGTGCAGAGCTGTCAGGTCAACCTCTGCTCCTTTGGAGACTGTCCTCTTTACCCAGCCTGAGACCTGCCTGAAAGGAAGACAACAGAATCACAGATCCCTGGCTGCTGTAGGATATGAAAGCCCAACAGCTGTCTATCCTTCCTTTTTTTAGAGTCCTCTTGGCCAGGCCTCAACATCCTCGCCTTGTGGCTGCCATGCCACCTCCAGTCTTGACCTGTAGGGCACCATGGGTTTTTCTGGGTAATGTATTATATGACATAGGAAAGTCAGATTTTTTTTTTTTTTTTTTAGATGTGGCATCCAGACAGCCATATCAAAATTTAAAAACAATTTTTCTGTTCCTAAATTTTCAAGTAATGTGTATAGCAGAGAAGGAGCCCTGGAGCAATGGTTAAGCACTCAGCTGCTAATTGAAGGGTCAGTGGTTTGAACCTACCCAGTGACTCTGTGGGAGGACGACCTGGTGATCTGCTCCCATAAAGATGACAGCCTAGAAAACCCTATAGGGCAGTTCTTCTCTGTCACATGGGCTCACTATGAGTTGGAATTGACTTGATGGCACCCAACAACAATGAACAACAGATGTCTCTGACTTCCCATCTTTCTTGCTGTTAACTGTTAAGTGTTCTCTAGTGTATGGTTTGGCTGTGTCCTCAAACATTTGGTCACATCATATATGTCTCCAAACTAATTAAAATTGATTGCAGATGTCTAGGTGTATTGTCTGCCAAGACCCCAATTCATCATAATATTTGGTGAGAACATTTTAAAAAAGAATTTTTACATTTTGATGTGTTTCCTAAGGCGAGGGTAGGAGATGGTTTAAGGCATCAAGGAGATCTGTTGTGTATATAACTCAGTTGTAGTAAAGCTTAAAGATTAGTGATTAATTTTCTTGATCATGCCAAAATGTCAGCATACTCAGCATAGGCGTATTGGTGGAGAGATTTTTCTCCTTTCTCCATAGTCTTCAAAAGCTCTCTTTTAAACACCCAATAAATGTTGAAGAAATGCAGATTCCTACTGAAAATGCTTGTGTGTGTGTGTGATTCTCCATGTATAAGCAGAATCTGAATACTGTAAGCAAGGACTCTTCCCAAATCAGACTCGGAAGGGCCCTTCCTTTTGCTGCTTGCATTAACTTTAAAAAATTAAAAGTGAAGAATGACATTAGTTGAAAAGTCTTAAAACATTGTGACTAATCCAAGTGTGCTTCATGGGGCTTACAATGTCTACACGCAGAAGACAGAACAGTCCCTTTGGTGGCCTCCTGGTAAAGTTCAATTCTCCTGTTCTGTCAAGGGCACTAAAGCAAGTCACCACTCTCCCCATTCCTCACCTCACATTTTCTTACCCAAACTCGGAAGCTCTGGTGACGTAGTGCCTAAGGCATTTGACTGCTAACCAGACGACTGGAGGTTCAAACCCACCAGCCACTCCTCAGAAGGAAGGTTGGGGAATCTACTTCCATAGTGATACCACCTCGGAAACCCAAGGAGGGGTTGCTATGAGTCGGATCCAACTCGAGGGCAGTGTGTTACCAAAACTCAACTCAACCCATTGCCGTGGAGTCAGTTCCAACTCGTGGCGACCTCATATGTTACAGAGTAGAATTGCTCCATAGGCTTTTCTTGAATGTGATTTTTTTTTTTTGCAGCTAATTCCTATTCATGTGACCCTAAGTGTCAGTGTAGAACTGTGCTCCATATGGTTATTTTACTTTATTTTTTATTGTGATTTGGGTGAAAGTTTACAGAGCAAATTTATTTTCCATACAACAACTCATCCACATTTTGTTTCATGACATTGATTGCAATCCCCATAATGTAACAGCTCCCTTCCTACTTCCTCCCTCTGGCTACCTTTTCCCTGTGTCCTACTTTCCTATGCATTCCTGCCCTCTGAGCTATCTGCCTGTGCAAATGCTGTCCTTCTGGTCTCCTATGATTGATTGTTCTAAGGAGTGTACCTACCTGGTGTAATCGTTCACCTTATATGTGTATGTATTATTTGCCTGGAAGCTATGGGAGTGAGTTCAATTCCAGGCCTGAAGGGTGACTTGGGCCCAGAGTCTCGGGAGTTCCACCAGTTTCCATAAGACCAGTAAATCTGGCCTTTTTTTTTTTTTTTTCTTTCTTTCTTTCTCTCT
>NW_006921975.1:977505-979395 GCF_000298275.1 Orycteropus afer afer
GGTAGTTATTCCCCAGGATGAGACTGACAATCAGCTCCATGGTGGGATCTACCATAAGCAGCTGAGTAGCTGTTTTAGGAATGTGGTCCACTTCCCATATATAAGAAACAGCTTTGGGAATAGTCTCTAGCTTATGGCACGCTTGAAACCTGTATGTAGTTGTGTTGTTGTTCAGCAGCCTGCCATGCTCTGCCGGTCTTGGGACTTTCAACGGGCTTGAATTAATGGCCTGCCATGTGGGTTGGTAACATCGGGACTGTGCATTTTTACTTGTCAACCTTGGGCTTGTCAGCCTCAGCAGCCAGTGGCTGTCTGAGTGAAGAAAATCCTCTAGCTTCAGTGGGCTGGGAGCAGGAGGCAGAGCTGAAGTCCAAGGTTGAGGGGCTTTCACCCAGCCCCTAGAGCCTGGCACTCTGAACTCAGACTTAAAGCCTCAAACTGTGAGAGAATAAACTCCTGTTTGTTCAGCCATCCCATTTGTGGTATATTCCCATCAGAGTGGCACTAGGTAACCAGAATCCTGACCTTTATGGAAGCAGATTGCCAGGCCTTTATTCCATGATGCTGCTCAGTGGGTTTGAGCTGTTAACCTTTAGGTTAATAAACCAAACCAAACCAAACTCACTGCCATCGTGTCGGCCCCGACTCATAGCGCCCCCTTCTTGGGTTTCCGAGGCAGTATCACTATGGAAGTAGACTGCCCAGTCTTCCTTCTGAGGAGTGGCTGGTGGGTTTGAACTGGTTAGCAGTCAAGTGCCTTAGGCACTATGCCACCAGAGCTCCCTTTAGGTTAGTAGTCAAGGGCAAATAATTTGCAGCAAAAGGTTCCAGGAAACTTATACTTTCTTAAGGGGCTTAAAATTAGTTTTAAGTGTTTAATTTAAAAAACACCCTCCTTTTATCCCCCAAGCTATCTTCAATGGGGATATGGCTAATTATCTGGGAAAGAAGTCAAACATCCTAGTTGTCTTTTAATATTTCTAGAGGTCTGAAGGCAGGGAGAAGTTTAGAATTACTTTTTCTCCTAGTGCTACTTTTTAACATGAATCTATATCAGGTTAAGTTTCTCAAACCTAGTGGAGAATGATCATTTCAGTTCAGTTTTCCAAATCATAATGGCATTTCTCTGGACAATGACAATAAAGCTGTCGACTGGTTTTTTAGCCTTGGTGCCTCAGCCTCTGGTTGGGACACTTAATTTTGGAGCTCCTGTCTCAGGAAATCAACTTTTTAGTCAAGAGAGCTGATGGTAATATTGCAGATGTCTCTTCTAGCTACATGCATTTTGCTTAGTCCCTCCCTGCCTTTCCTGATAAAATAGGTCCCTCTGCCAGTAACTTTATATGATTCTAAGATGGTAGCTAAGGATAGCTCAGAAAAGAAGAGAAACAAAATAAACATTTTAAAATACAATCATTTTAATGGCAGCCTTACTCAGGAGGACTAAAAATGTCTGCAGGGCAATTAGAAAAGAATTTTGATTTTATTTATTTCTCTTTCTTAGTGGGAAAACTAGAGGGCTGGCCCCAGGCTGTTTTATGGTCTTAGAATTCGGTCCCTGTGGTTTTAGTGTGAAGTGAGAATGCAAAGAGATGAGCTAATATTATGTTTGTAAATGTTGCATGTAATCTCGTCCCATCTTCTAATGCTTAGAAGGCATATCAGAGGTCTCTAAATTTTTTTTGTCTGGAGGAGTTAAAAACATACAAAAAAACAAAAACAAAAACAAAACCCTACCAAACCCACTGCCATCATAGTGATTCTAACTCACAGTGACCCTATAGGACAGAGTAGAACTGCCCCATAGGATTTCCAAGGCTATATATCTTTATGGGAGCTCTGGTAGCATAGTGGCTAAGACACTTGCCTGCTAACCAGACGGCTGGCGGT
>NW_006921975.1:979795-991721 GCF_000298275.1 Orycteropus afer afer
ATCAACTCCCTGAATGAGACAGTGTGCTCCTGCCGGCTGCTTTTCCTTCCTCATGGGGTTTGAAGAGGACACAGTAAGGGCAAGTAACTTGGAGACCTCCCATGTTCTATGAACACCAGACTACCCTTTATTAGGTCTGCATCACGTTTTCAACACAAGAGGACTAAGAGTGAGTTTTTCTCTACTGCTCTATTCCACTCTTAGATCATCCCCCTTTGTGTGCTGCCCTGAAGAACTACCCCACAGAGACTTAATGCTGTCACAGCGGCCAACTGGGGAAAAAGAAAAAGTGGTACTTGGGAATTAGATAATGATTTGCACTTCGTTATACCTAGAAATAGCCAGCTTCTTCCCAAATCAGATTTCAAAACAGGCCCATTTCCATACGAATTACTCATTGGCTGTAAAGGTCACTAGGAATTGGTGAGCTTTAAAAACCACAAACCCATTAGAATGTGGCAATAGCTTTGCTCAGAATTGAATGTGGATTCACATCTGCTCTTTTAATGTGATGCTCTTTGATGAAACTGTCATCGAATGGATTAGTAGCTGCTTTCCTGGTTTTTGAGAGACACAAAATGAGTGGGGGTGGGGCACGAGCAGGAGGGCAATGACTATTTGATCACACATTCAGCTTTTGTGCTAATAATTCTTCCCAGAAAGCCTCCTTTTGTCTGCAGTATGGATGAATGGCCTTTGCAAGCCTAATGGGAATTGATACCATCTATTGATGACCATTTAAAGCACACCTTCTTAATCTGTAATCGTCGTTGAAGGAAAAAATGTTTTCCAGTAGAACAAGCATCTCTCTTACGTGAGGATCCAAGTCTGGAGTCTTAATATCCTAAGGTGGTCAATTATTTATATAGTAACTTGCCAATGGGGATCATATGCCCTATTGAAGGTTGATACTAAACTAGATTTCCATGGAGCTGCTTATGTGTTGACTACTTAGCAGATAGAAACCCCTGGCTGCCAGCTCTGAAACCTGTGAGTGATTTCATGGCAGCAAGGAATAGTCCCAGAGTAGTTTTTTGGACTGCCATCAGAGTGAAGGGCAAAGCCAGATTAGTCCCAGAAGGACCTCATATCATATTGGTGTTTCCAATATTATGCCTCCTCCCTAGTTGGGGACTTTGATCTGCTCAGTAAATAGGTGGTAGAGGTGAGATAATGGATTTCTTGAGCCAATGAGAATGCTTGAAAGGGTTCCACAACTAACATTTTTTCCTTCAGGGAATGAAAACAATTTTTAGTTAATTGCTATAATTTCAAGAAACATACTCCTCCTGGTTTCCCACGAAGTAATTAGATCAACCTCATGATAATACATGTAGAAACATATTTCTTAGTGCTTTATTAAAACAAGCTGGCTTAGTACCAACATCTTTTTACTCCAGACTTTTGAAAAGAAGTCAGAATTATACTTGCCATCCAATAACTTGATTATTGGTTGGAGAGAATGACTAAACTTTTCCTCTTCCTAGTTCCCAAGTGGCTTCTGGTCATTGCTCCAGCTCATCACGGTGGACACAGTAGTAAGCATTGGTAATGTATAGAATCGGTCTGCTTTCTAATATAAACTGACACATTTTTCTTGTTGAGGCAATGGAAAAACATTTGTGTTCTTCACAACTCCATTGATATCCTTGCTTATAGACCAGTTGCCACATAACAAAGATCTTGATAGTTTCCGTAAAAATGGCTTGCCGTCATATTATCTTTCTATCATTTCCTGCCACAATCCCCTTTCCCTTCCCCCTTGACAGAGTTTACATAGCTTTACTGATGGAAAAATTAGTCTACTCAAGAAATTAAAGCAGCAATCAGCTACTTTGAAAATTCGATTATCAGCACATGCATGAATACTCAAAGAAATCATAATACATTTCAATAGGAAACCAGTATCTCCAATAGAATATGTAATTTCTTACAACCCATCACTCATCAGATCCCTAGTCAGGGTCAGTCACCTCACTTCTGTGAACTACTGAGACATAAAATCAATGCTCTTGTAAAAGGTAGAAAAGAGAATAGAGACTAGCTAGTTCACTCTTCTCATTATTCAAGTAAGAGGACTGAAGCCAACAAAAGTTAAATAACATGCCGAAGGAGAAAAATCACTTTGTGGCTGAGTTGAGATTCCAACCTGGGAGTTCAAATCAGTGCTTTCAACATGCCACTTGTTATGCCTCACATAAGTTGTCATAGTTCTAAAGGACAATGAGTGATGTCACCAGCCAAGCAGTGGCATATCTAAGGTTGCTCTCCTCTGATAATATTCCCACCCCATCCCAACCATTCCTTTAAAAGCACTGTGAATTTGCCTTTGTGAGAAGATGATCAAATAAAGGCCAGTAGGCCCAATTAACTGCAAAGCACTTACTCTGAAAAATTCTTTTGTTGAACCGGAGTCCAGGGTCCCATATGCAATTTCAGTCTGCTTAGCTAAGTCTTCAGCACTCTCTATGGGAGAAACCATCCGCTCCACGGTCAGGAAAGCAGCGAGATTGGCAGTATAGGAAGAAATAATGATCAGCGTGAAGAACCACCAAACCCCTCCAACAATGCGCCCGGAGAGTGATCTACAAAACAAAACAAAGACAAATCCCGACCCAGAGGGGCCCATTTCAGGTTAAGAAATCCTTGTCTTTATTTCTGGGAGAGGAGTGTTTTCAGTAAAGCAGATGAAGGAGGGAAGTAGATGTGAGGAAAGTGAAACACCCAACAGAAGTCACGTGTACACAACACCCCGTGTGATGACGGCATATTGATGGTGCTGCATGGACAATGCTCTTCAGGCCTATGTGGGCTTCAAGGCAGGGTTTTAGTTTTTAATTGCAGACAATAATATTTTCTTTTTACTAGTTCCTACCTATACATAACCACTGTACTGACTGCAAGTAGTATTTTCAAAGTATTTACCACACCTTTGGAAGACTGCTCTTTTTCCTTTAAGGGAGTAGTTCAAGCCTTGTACCTTAGAATCACCTGGAATCTTAAAACAATTCAGAACCCAGGCCCATCTAAGACCAATTGAATCAGCACCTAGGAGGTGGGACCTAACTGAAGAAAAAAAAAAAAAAAACTAACTCACTGCCATCAAGTCAATTCGATTCATAATGACCCCTCCTTGGGTTTCTGAGGGGGTATCTCTACGGGAGTAGATTGCCCAGCCTTCCTTCCGAGGAGTGGTTGGTGGGTTTGAACTGCCAGCCTTCTGGTTAGCGGTCAAATGCCTTAGGCACTACAGCACCAGAGCTCCAGGAGGTGGGACCTAGGCGTCTGTATTTTTTAAGGTTCTCCAGGTGATTATAATTTGTGGCCAAGATTGAGACGACTGATGTAAGGTGATGAGGCAAGGGAGAAACAGAGTTCTAAAGCTTTCCACGTTTGGAGAGAAACAGGAAGGTGCTAGTAAGGAACACTATTCATTTTGAGTTTAATAAATTTAATAAAGACATTGCCATTTTGTGAAGCTGGTCATCCATGCAGCAAGGAGTAAGAAGACAATATTTATTGTCTGCTTCCTATAAATGGCTTAGGAGCCTCGCTCTGGGGATTGAAACGCTCCCTCTTATAAATGAAATCTTAGTTACCACTGAGGTGTAGGGCTGGCCCCAAATAAAGTAGGAAACTGCATACATAATAGGATTTGATATGCACTGTAAGGTTTGTTTCTTTCACCCTTAAATGACCAAACAACAATTAACCACCCAAATAAACAAAAACCATCCTCAATGTCCTGCCATAGAAAATCCTGCTCTTGGAATCACCCTCTGTGTTGTCTTCAGGAGGCTTGGTCAAAATACAACACATTCCTTCAACAGCACCTATTACCACTTTATTCTGGATTAGTTTATCCAATTAGTAGAGAATGGGACAGAGGATGATCAAGTTTTAACAAGGGGACAATTTTGTTCTTGAATGTTACTCTGTGCTGGAATTACCCAGGTAATTTAGATTCAGAATATCTGAGTGCCCAAGAATGTGTACTGCTTGAGCATCACAGGTGATTCAGTTCCACATCAGTGATTCTCAACCCTGCCTGTACGTCAATATCATCTGGGGAGTTAGAGAGAAAACACAAACAAAACACAATGCCTGGGCCCCACCCCAGGCGAATTAAATCAGAATCTCTGGGGGTTGGGCCTAAGCATCCGCATTTTTGTAAAACTCTCGAGGCATAGCAAGTCATGGGCCTACATCATGAGTGCTACTTAAAAAGAAAGACCACGGGAAGTGGGAGGATGTTCATTGCTCCGTGATGGCTAATGGCTTGTACTGAGGAAACTCCTTCACAATTTGGCTGAAGGCTGACTTGCAGAAATAAAAATTTGGGCCCTGGGTCTTAAAACATTGCCATGTCATCCCTAGGATGATAGTTCTACTTTGTGGAAGAAGCTCCCTCCTGGTTAGGCTGCGTTCTCTCATACCCAGAAATGTCATAGGAAGAGAACCCAAACTGCCAAAAAGTCAAGAATAGGTGTAAGGAGCATGGTTCGTCTCCAAGCTCTGTAGGAAGAGGGTAGATCTGGACTGAGAACTGGCAAATCAAGCCCTCCTCTGCCTGAACTTGCACTTGACCACTTTCGAGCCAATTTAAATTCCGGTGTCCCACGATAACCCTCTTTCAGCCTCTGCAAAATTTAGTTGTTTTATATTCTACATTCTAATCAAATGATTTGGGCTGGTATATTGATATGTAGCATTTTTTTTTATTGGTTTAATATCACAAACCTATTTGATTTTTTAAAGTCTGTGATTCCTTTTGGTCCCTGGATCCCTAAAATGACCTTTATTTATTTACTTCCTGAACATAATCTACATTTAGCTTTTTGTACGTGAAAATTTGCTTTGCAACAGATTTTTGTAACTGATACTTATACTCTCTTAGTATTTCATCTGGGAGCATGTGCCTTTACTCAGAAGAGGTAAAAACATCTGGATGGGTCAGAAGAGAATATGTCACACTTCCAAATGGTTAAAATATACATTGTTTTCATTATGAATTTGGACCTTTCATTGTCTTTCTTCATTGTTGCCATACATGTTTCGTTTATTCCAGACTGACCCGATCCTGGAAATCATTTTTAATCCATAAAGGATTAATGCTTCAAAGTAGCATTGCTAGGAATAGGATACTAACAATGATAATAATACTAGCTACCAGGGCCAGCCTCGGTTCTATGTGCCAGGCTCTGTTGTAATTGCTGTACATGTAGCAACTATTTTAAACCTCCTTCCCCTGTGGGTTAGCGATTGTTTTACAGATGAAGAAAGAGAGGCACAGAGAGGAGAAATAGGAAATAAAACAGCCATACTTACACAGTAGGAAAGAAATACCCAGTGTAGTGCCTAAGACACTTGACTGCTAACCAGAAGGCTGGCAGTTCAAACCCACCAGCCACTCCTCAGAAAGAAGGTTGGGCAATCTACTTCGTAGTGACACCGCCTCGTGAACCCCAAGGAGGGGTTGCTATGAGTCAGGAACGACTCGATTTCACATAACAACAACAACAACAAAATATTTTTTTGTGGTACAAAATACCCATATTCTGTATAAGAAAATCCAGAGTGGTAAGCAAATTATAGAAGATACAATTTTCCTAGCAATACTGAGATATATAGTTGCAAGAAAACCAAATGTCTTTGGATAATTAATTGTTGTTTATTATCTATTGTTCACTTGGAATGGAGCTGTGAATGTCATCCTTATTTGGAATGATGAGGCCTTACCCAGATCAAGGGGAAAACTGACTTTGGAGTATTTCCAAAATCATGGTTTGGTATGAAAAGGAGTATATTCTGCTGCTGAGAATACTAATCGTAGTTTATACATTGCCTACTTGAATGTAGAGAAAAATACAGTAATTTATGGAAATTATACTTGTGTCATTCTATGGAGGCTAATGGACTGTGGCTGTGTCTGTACAATCTAAAATCAAGCCTGCACATCATGATCTGGTTATTCTGACCACCTTAACAGCTGACTCAGATCATTATATGCTTGATCCGAAGGACTCAGCTGAGACTGGCTATTGACATAACTGAAAATAAACCTAGTTAAATGCAAAATAGTTATATTCATGGCCTCTTACCTACATGGCTATTGACTTGGGCAATTAGGTGGTTAGTATCATGGTATACCTTTGGGCATGGAGAACTCTGATGATTATTCACATGGAAGTGGTATAATAGTATCTACAAGCCTCAGCATAGGTGGTTAAAAAAAAAAAAAAAGAGCCTCTGTGGAATCAGCATTGAATGCTCACAATTTTTCATTCTCCCTTCAAGACAGATAATAGCTGCAACAAAAGATGTGGTGTGGAATTTCTACCACTTTCGTCCCTTGTATGGCATGAATTCCTAAATCCTTTCACCGAGAAAAGGTGAGGTGGAACCCCCAGGGAGGAAGCTTTAGAAGTATTTCTATATTTCCCTTCTCTCATCAGTGAAACTATAGCCACTTAAACCCACATTTCAAATGGAGGTTATATAAAAAGTGACTGATGGGTCAGCCCCATCACATTGTATAAAAGATCTATTAGAACAAGACAAGGCTTTATAGGTGAGTTTAAAAGACCTGCCATTTTCCAGCATCTTCTCTCCCATTGATGCAGCTGCAAAGTCTTTAACATTTGTTTCAAATAGTTTTGTTGCACAAGACAGATTTTGAGGTTAGCACAATGAAATGGCTGTGAAATGCTGTGCATTTAGTGTTTCTGAAAGTGCATTATAAGGAGCATAGCATACCTTTTGAAGAAATGTAAGAGGAGGCATGAGGTTAATGAAAGTAAATTAGCAGCAAGAGAAAACCAGACATATAAAAACATTGCCAAATATGTGTATCAAATAATACACAGTGCTCTTGTTATCTGTAAACCATAAGAAACTAGAATTTCTGAGTTAATAATAGCATGTATTTTATGACCTCTGAAATGATAATAAAAGTGAGCTATGTACTGTAACCTTCATCCTGTAAGTAAATTTTGAAATCTGCACAGGATGAAGAGCTTAACTTGCAAACCACTTCTCCTTTGCACAAACTCTTTATCATCCCTTCCCTTCTCTTGCTTCTTCCAAAGTATGCGTCACTTCTACACTCCATTCGATGCTGTGTCTGTGAGAGATTTTTTAAAATGTGCAGAATCAATCTTTGGCTCTTATAGTCTTCTCTGATGAGAATAAGCAACCATGTCCCAAAGACTGAAAACCACGGCTTGCAGCCAGAAAAGTCATGAAATAGTTGTAATAAAAATTCTGCTATGACATCATTAATTTATAACCACATCACGACTGCTTTGAAGTGGATATACAGTAGGAGGAAGACACTGGTCGTACATCAGTCAGCAGAGGAAAGAATATTACTTAAAATGGAGCCCAAAATTCCTGTTGTCTTTGATCCCATTCATTTGATACCTTTCATGTCTTTTATTATTCTACACTTACTTTCCATTTTAAAGGAGGATCTATGTGTCAACTAACCTGGATGGATCTCCTGCCCTCTTCTTCAAAGTACTTAATAACTTGAAAACTTAACAGGAGAGTAATGCCTTTGGGATAATACGTACATGGTAATCTGGTTCAAGTTAATCTGTTCTTTCCTTTCTCTCTGTCAAAATTCCCCCAACTCTCATTCCTTCAACTGGGCTAGCCCTCAGATGTCCCTGCAGCTTCACAGAAAGTCAGCAGGGGGAGTATTTGTCTGGAAGGCCTGGACTCCGGATTGCTTAACAGTTCTATCAGAGTTTTACAAAGGAAACCGATTTCTAATTAAAAATAAAGTTATAGGCCCCTGTCAATATCAGTAAGACATTGTGGGATAGTGCAATCAAAATATTTGCAAGAGATGTAATCCTCAGTTGAAAGCACTATGTGGGTTCAAGATGGAGTGTTGTAGGCTATTTCTTCTTATCAGAAACCAGCTTTTTGCCCCTGACTAAATTCCTATGGAATTTTAGGAACCAAATGCAAATGCAATAATAACTATCAATATATTTGAAACCAGGATAGTTAAATGCATTCAGCTTAGCAATAACACTAAGACCAAACCAAAAGCCCACTGCCATCGAGTTGATCCTGACTCATATGACACTATAGGACAGAGTAGAACTGCCCCATAGGGTTTTCAAGGCTGTAAATCTTTACAGAAGCAGACTGACTCACCATTTTCCTGAGAAGCAGCTGGTGGGCTTAAACCACTGAACTTTTAGTTAGCGGCTAAATTCTTTAACTACTGTGCCACCAGAGCTTCCTATATACCAAGCAGGCACTCTGCTTTATATTTCACAGATGAGGAATCAAGGTTTAGCAAGGTCTTGTAACTTGCCCTAGGTCACACAATTGCAGATTGTGAATCAAGTCAGGCTAACTCCAGCCCCTGCATACTTAACTACTATGCTCCCGTTTACAGCTACAGGCCTGGATCATATCTGGCTGCTTCCACTGCCCATCTGTTTATCCTCCACTATAGGGGAAAAGGGTTGAACTGAAAATCTCCACACATCTTCTTCCTCCTATTCCCACCAAAAAATTGCTTTCTATATGGATATAACTTTAACTTATTACATTGATTACCCCTGCTAAAGTTGATTTGGCCTCAAGCATCATATAGAACAAAGTAATTCACTCTGAACGAGTAGGGTAGTTGAAAATATCAAACCTCATATTGACACAGACTCTCTAAGCTCCTAGGTTACTAGTAGTAGGTTTCTTTGATGGAAGTGGAATGATGCCAGCTGTTTTCCTCATGGCTCCTTGCTGAGTTCCCACTTTTACTTCGAGTGAACATAGGCTCAAAAGCATTTCAAATGCTCACTACTTATTTTCTTTAACAGCCAGGGGCAAGGCAGAGTTTCATAAGAGGTTGGAAGACTAGAACACAGCTCTTGTGTATGGGCATGAAGAAAAGAATAGGGCAACCAGTGTACCTTTAGGCTGGCAGTGACAGGCAGTGTGCAGCAGTGGTTCAGCTTGAAAACTTCCATGACTTTGGGTTCCAACATGTAATTTCTCTGGGTATAGCTCTGTTGTAGTTCAAGTTATGTGTCAACTTGGCTAGGCCTGGTTTTGAGTGGCTGGGCAGCTGGAAGTAGTCTTCTCCATGATGGGTAATCAACTCCATGGTGGAATCTGCTGTGAGCAGCTGAGTAGCTTGCTTAGGGATGTGGTCCACTTCCTCTATGTAAGGAGAAGCTTTGGGAATGGTCTGTAGCTTTTTGGCATGTTTGGATCCTGCATTTAGCTGAGTCGGTATTCAGCAGCCTGCCATGTTGTGTGCCGATCTTGGGATTCTTAATGGACTTCAATGAATGGCCTGCCGTGTGGTTTGGTAACATTGCGACTGTGCCATTTTATTTGTTGACTTTGGGCTTGTTAGCCTCAGCGACCAGTAGCTGCCTGAGTGAAGAGACACCTCTAGCTTCAGTGGGCTGGGACCAAGAGGCAGAGCTGAAGTCCAAGGTTGAGGGGCTTTCACACAGCCCCTAGAGCCTGGCACTTTGAACTTGGACTTAAAGCCTCCAAACTGTAAGAGAATAAACTCCTATTTGTTCAAGCCACCCATTTGTGGTATTTTCTGTTAGAGCAGCAAGAGGTAACCAAACAGGCTCCTTTGTCTATGATATGAGAAGTAGAAAGAACATGGGTTTGGGAGTTGGAGTTAGGTTTAAATACTTGTTTCGTCATTAGCTGTGTGACTGGGCAAATTATTGGACTTGAGCATCACCTTCTTCAACTGAAAAATAAGTATAATGCACCCCCAACAGTGGTGTTTCAAAGATTAAAATCCATGTGATAATGCAGGTAAATTGCCCATATACAGCAGGAGCTCAGTGAAGGTAGTTGTCCCTCCACCCCCGGTACACAGAAACAGTTGGACTAATTTATCTTTGACATCTCCTCCTGCCCTAAAACTTGTTAATCCTACTTTAAAGTGTGGTCTCTTATAATTCCTTGAATTGCAAATTTGAGAAAAGTCAGATTCCAAAGTGAACAATGCATTTTCACATCCGGGGCTTTCTGAAGAGTTTGAATTCCAAACATGGTTATTAAACAGAAGTAAAGTATAATGCTGGTGTTTGCAGTCAAGGCAACCATGAATCTTAGAGTCCAACTATATTATTATCAGGAATGTCTAAATCTGTTAATAGAGAAACATGTTATAGTAGTAGTTGCTGCTGTACAATTGAGCACAAATACATAACCAATAGAGCTCTCAAGACAAGGAGAAATATGTCTCCTCCTTATTGGTATGGAATAAATACACTAAGAAATGTACCATTTGATCAAGAGGCTTAAAGATATAATTTCTTTTCAAGGACACAAAAGACAGTGTTGAAGGAGGTATTACCCATGTAGTAGAAAATGTAGAACTCATAAAGGTAATAATTTATTACTCAAAATCAAAAAAAAAAAAAAAATCCATTGCTGTTGAGTCAATTCCAACTTCTACCAACACTGTAGGGTTTCTAAGGCTATAATCTTTATAGAAGCAGATTGCCACATCTTTCTCCACTGGAGCGGCTGGCGAGTTTGAACTGCTGACCTTTTGGTTATTAGCTGAATGCCTTAACCACTGCACCACCAGGGTACCTCTTCTTCCTCTAGACCAGTGTTAGTCTGCAGGCTGTGCCCATTACTGACTTGAGTTGTAATTAGCATTTTGAAAAGGTAAACAGAATAGAAACTATCAGAGTACATGGCACATTATAAGGGTACTGTTTGGTGAAACTTTTGTTACATACATATATGTGTACTGACTCATGATGGAAAACTCACTGCTTACTGTGGGTCATGGTCAAAAATGTGAAAGCCATTGCTCTCACAGTACCTACTGCAGTACAATAAAATCTATATCCTGGAAAAAAAGCATTTGATATACTCCAGTGCCACAGAAGAGCCACAGCTTAAATCATGCTACAAAAGAGCCAAAAAATAAAAAAATCTGCCCAGCTTGTCATTTCAGATCACCATCTTTAACCTATTACTTGATGAAGCAATAAACCCAAATGCTTCTAAAAACAAAAGGCTTTTTAAGAGTCCTGTTGGAGTATGTAAAGTAGTATGCAACAGTCCAGTGGGAAGATCACAAATTTAGTTTTGAAAATTCCCCTACAGAAATCAATAAAATCTCCAGCCTTAATGACTCTTTTGCATCATCTCAACACAGATTACCAAACATTTTAAAAATCATTCAATTACAGGATCATTCAAAGCACAAAAGGAACAGAGAGTGAAATAATTTGTAGATGACCAAACAGATTGAAGAGGGTGAAGAAAGTGTGATACAAAATGAACACACTTAGACAAGTGAGGTTTGTCCTACACATGCTGTACTAAAGCTGCTCAATGCTGATGATGGTAACCCGTGAGTTATGCTACAAAGCTTCATAGTAAATGTTTTGTGCTCCAAATGGTTAATCTCAAAATGAAATATGTTGTCAAAACATGGAAGATAATCTCCAGAGTCCTATGTTCTAAATAAAAATCCCTATATGTAGGGTGACATCAAGAACATCATCCGTGAAGAAAGCAAAAGATCATTAAAAAGACAGGAAAGGAAGAAAAGACCAAAATGGATGTCAGAAGCGACTCTGAAACTTGCCCTTGAATGGAGAGTAGCTAAAGTAAATGGAATAAATGACAAGATAAAAGAGCTGAGCAAAAGATTTCAAAGAGCAGCTCAAGAAGAGAAAGTCAATTATTATAATGAAATGTGCAAAGACCTGGAGTTAGAAAACCAAAAGGGAAGAACACACTCAGCATTACTCAAGCTGAATGAACTGAGGAAAAAATTCAAGCCTCGAGTTACACTATTGGAAGATTCTATGGACAAAATACTGAATAATGCAGGAAACATCAAAAGAAGATGGAAGGAATACACAGAGTCCCTGTACCAACAAGAATTGGTCGATGTTCATCC
>NW_006921975.1:994011-999687 GCF_000298275.1 Orycteropus afer afer
TCCGTAGTGATACTGCCTCGGAAACCCAAGGAGGGGTCGCTATGAGTCGGGGCCGACTCGACGGCACATAACAACAACAACAACAACAACATGGACTTGCCTATTCTGGATAAATGGAACAATATATGAACTATTCAATAAATGGAATTAATTAAATGGAACCATACACTAAGTGCCTATGATTCACTTGTGTATGGTGTGAGATAAGGGTCTAAGATAATTTTTTTTTTTTTAATGTGTGGATATCCATTGTCCTGCCACCACTTGTTGAAGAGACTATTCTTTCTCCATTGAATTGTCTTGGTATCTTTGGTGAAATTTGCTAGTATATAGTATTATATGCTATATATGTACATATATTGTATAAACCAAACCAAACTCACTGCTGTCAAATTGGATCTGACTCACAGTGACCCCTCCTTGGGTTTCTGAGGCAGTATCACTATGGAAGTAGGTATATACATCACACTATATTAGTATATCAAACTTTTAGTATATAGAAATACAATTAATTTTCAGATATTGATCATGTATCTTGAAACCTGGCTAAATTTCTTTACTATTTCTGGTCATTTTTGTGGATTTCTTGGGATTTTCCACATATAGGATCATGTCATCTGTGATTAAACTGTTTTATATCTTGTTTTCCAATCTGGATGTCTAAGTGGACATCCTTGCCTTGTTCCTAATGTTAGGGAGGGAGAATTTATTCTTTCACATTAAGTATGGTGTTAGCTGTGGGTTGAGGAAGTTTCCTTCTGTTCCTAGTTTGTTGAGAGTTTTTATCATGAATGGGTGTTGGGGTTCATGTTTGTCATTTAAAAAAATATTCTTGTTTTCATTTTTACACCTGGCTTCCTAGGGGTTGCTCCTATGTCTTTGTAGCTTAGTGGTTAGTTGATGATTGGAAAGAGGTTGTGCTCAAACACCTCAAGCCAGGAAAACTTCCATCCTCTGCTGATGAATGTGTGTCTGGGTAGGGCAGTACATTAAAAGTTCAGGCTGTTTTCAATTCTGCCTTGTGTTTTACCTTCCATAGGGCCCTTTCAAGCCTCTTGTACACATGTGCACAGCCTCATGGTCAGCCAGGAGTGTGTGAACAGTTTGAACTCTGTGGTAGTTAAAGCTGTGTCAGTCAGTTTGGCTGGGCCCTGATTTTGAGTGGCCAGGCAGCTGGCTGTAGTTATTCCCCAAGATGAGATTGGATGTGGTATGATTACCTCCATGGTGGAATCTGCTATGAACAGTTAATCAGTTGAAGGGGAGTTGCTTTTGGGGTGTGGCCTGCTTCTAGTACATATGGAAAGGATTCTGCATTTGGTTCATGATTCATCATCTCTGGTTCCTGGACGTGAACTAGTGCCCTGCTGTGTTGCCTGACAGTCTTGGGATCATTGTCTTCATAGCATGTGAGCCAACAATCTGTCATTTTACCTGATAATCTTGGATTCATCAGCTCCTGCAGTTGTGTGTGTCAGGAGATGCCTCCAGCTTGCTCCAGTGGGCCTGGAAGGCAGAGCTGAAGCCCAAGGTCAAGGGGCCTCCACCTAGCCCCTAGAGCTGGCACTTTGGGCTCAGACTTCTAGCCTAGTCTTCTCCTAGAGACAGCACTATAAATTTGGACTTCTAGCCTCCTAAACTGTAAGACAATAAATTTCTGCTTGATAAAGCCATCCACTTGTGATATTTCTGTTATAGCAGCACTACAGAACTAAGAGAGGCCCTCTACATATTTTCACTGTGCATGTGCACAGTCTCAGCCAAGAATATGTCTGCTTCAACCACAACAGCCACCTAGGCTAGTAGGGCCAAGCCATGACCCTCCTCCACTTGCTGGTCTTCAAGAAGTCACTTCCACAACACTGCTGTGTGTGGGCACTGCTCACTGCTCCAAACTGAGAGAACCCCCTTCGAGAGCATTGGACCTATTATGCCCTGGCAGAACCTCCATGCTGATCAAGCTGGCTATGGGAATAGGAGCCTCCCCAGGGCAAAACACTATAAACTTCCATGTTCTTACTCCCATGTTCAGTAGTTTTTCAAGCACAAGAGCATCATAGATATAGTATTACTTTTCTCGATTTCCAGAGTGCTGAAATGGTTGTGTTTTTTTTTTTTTTATCATTTTTGTCCAGTTTTTTGGTTGCTTTTTAGGGAGAGAGTTTTCCCATTTCTTCACTAGGCCATAGGTGGAAGTCTCACTTCACACACAATATTTTCTTACAAACTCACCACCAATTATTTCTTATGGGAGTTTTTAGTTGAAGCAGGTTTGTGAGGCCCAGGATACATCTTGAATGTCGTGAATTTTCAATCAACCACATGGCTATAATCTAAAGCTTCAAAATGCCTCTTTCCTTAATCAGCAATGATATATGAAAGTCCAGTGTTAAAGATTCATTGTTTGGAGCAATGATTTAAGTTATCATTGGCTCATTGAAGGCAGGCCTGGGTAGCACACTACAGTTGAGAGTTCTAGGCAGTCTGAGGGCAAGATGAAAAATAAGACACTGAAAGGGGAAGGTGGGAGAGTTTTACAGAAGAGCACTATCTTACTTCAAATTTTGTGTAGATCCAATCTCTAGGCAAATGAGAAATTGTATTAGTTCATTTAATGAGGAAACCATGCCTATTTGATCTGATTGAAAATTATTATTAGATTATCTGAATAATGTCAATATTAGCTGGCAATGTTGGCTTCACCCAGAGCTGAAACGTTTGCTACTATATATATATGTAAACACATGATACCACAGAAATACATGAAAGACATTCAAAGCAACACCACTGACACATTCACTTTATGGGTGCAAACAAACAAAATGGCTTGATGATAAATTCTGTCACTGGATGGAATGTTAAATGAATGAAATCTGGACTTGAGATGGGTGAATACCAGATGTACGTGAATGGAGTATGGCCAAGAAATGCAAGGTGGCATCAGGTATGATATAGAAACAAACCTTGGAGAAATATCACATCCTTGCTGCATAAATGCACCCAAAGAAAACCAAAGACTGTTAAATATTCCAAATTCATTTGGAGGATCAGGAGGGCTTTGTGGGTCACGCGGTTCTTCATTATTGTCTTCCAAGTGCCATTCATAAGGGCTGAATCTGCTGACTAGGAAAAGGACTACACTGACTCCAATGTAAGCGAAGACGATGCACATCCAGATCTCATAGGCCAAGGGGTCCAGAAATGAGAATACGCCTGGTTTTGATTTCTGAGGCTTCTTTATCATGATGGAGATTCCCAGGCTCATGAATGGCTTTGAGAAATCTATGACTTCTTCACGGACCAGTGTTATAGTGAGTGGAGCAACAGCTATATCAGCTCTCTAAAAAAAAAAAAAAAACACAAAAAAATGACTTTTAGAGATAGTATTTCAGTCATTTGTCACTTAATATACCTTTTGGTGGAAATACAAAGTTATAATCATGACAACCAATCAACTTGCCAATGCTTAGGTTAGAAAAGTAGTAGCATTCAATGGGTTCTTAAGTGCTTTAACTTGATGGTGTGAAAGGAAAGGACATTGGCCTTTTGTTCTCTGAGATATGTAGGCTTAGGGCAACTGAACCATTTTGTTTTTTCCTAAAAACTATTTTTCACTACCTTGCAACTCAACTTGTATTGTCTTGTGACATATCACCATTGAACTCTTATTTCCTTATTTCTTAGCTCCCACACTTCACTGGAAATTTCTGTGGGCCAAGCATAAAGCCTATACTTCTTATATCTATCTGCCTGCCTCACCACCACCATGAGGTGCAACACAGGGCCATAGAACTCAGTTAAATAATGAGTGTTTGCTATCTGGTGTTATTGTTAGGTTGTTTTTTAAGAGTATGCATTAAAACATAGGTTCTGTGAAAGCAAGGACTCAGTTTTCCAATTTTGTATCTATCACAGCAACAGATCCTAAACTAAAGAAACTGTAGATGCCTAAAAATAAGTTGTTGATTATTGAATATGATATGTGTAAACATGAAAGAATTCTGCATGGGCAGTTATTAGAATACATATCAATATATTTCCTGGTGGCAAATATCAATGTAGCACTTACATGATTAGATCAATAAAATAAATATCAGTAGTGTACTGCATAGTTAGCTCAGGCAGAGACAGATGATATTTTTATATTAATCTCATGAAAGTAAGCACTAGGAGTTTCTGCACTTCTTTCTTTCGTTCTTTTTTTTTCCTATCACAATTGTTCCTTTAGTAGCAGAATCAATGGTAATGGAATTTAGTTTGGTGCCAAGCCTTCAAATGCACACATAAAAAAATGCTTCTAACTAAGGAAAGGCCTTTGGAATGTATATCAGATATGAGGTGAAAACACCAATTTTGATTATCAAAGGTTTCTATGTTGAAAACCAAACAAACAAACAAAAAAAACTCACTGCCATTGAGTCAATTCTGACTCATAGTGACCCCCATTGGGTTTCCAACGCTATATAAATATTCTCAGAAGCAGACTGCCCCATCTTTCTTCCAAGGAGCAGCTGGTGGATTTGAACCATGAACCTTTTGGTTAACAGCAAAATGCTTAACCCTTACACCACCAGAGTTCCTTTTATGTTAAACACAGTTTTGCCTTAATATCCCTACCAATGGGGGGAGGTAGGTGGAAGGAGAATAATGAAGTCAGAGGAACATCTGAGATACAGCATGTTTTCAAAGAAATGAAATTTTATTACTTTGAATTACATATAGTAACTCAAACAGGTTACAAAAGATTGCTTAATTAAGACACAATTTAGATAATAAAGTTCTAGCTAACATTTGTTGTTGTTGTTGTTAAGTGCTGTCGAGTTGTTTCCGACTCATAGCGACCCCATGCACAGCAGAACGAAACACTGCCCTATCCCGCGCCAGCCCCACAATCCCTGCTATACTTGAGCTCATCATTGCAGCCACCGTATCAATCCATCTCGTTGAAGGCCTTCCCCTCTTTCGTCGACCCTCCACCCTACCAAGCATGACATCCTTCTCCAGGGAATGGTCCCTGGAGCTAACATTTATTAAGCACTTCTTCCACATGAGGCACTGTGCAAGACCTTATATACGTTATCACCCTTAATCTTACAGCAACCTTATCATTACCATTTTAGAAATGGGGAAATTAAGGCATTGAGAGACTGGGATTAGAACACCGGTTTTCTGATTCCAGAGCCCACTCCCTCAGCCACCAGAATAGTCTAACTCCCTAGATACCTGCAGATTTCTATTATACATTACTTTTATGTGCAATTATCCATCTCAGTCAACTCCTCTCAGGTTCACTCCAAAACTTATTTTAGTTTCTATTCTGTGTCAAGGAGTCCCTGGGTGGTGCAAATGATTAAGTGTTTAACTACTAACCAAAAAGATGGTGATTTGAACCCACCCAGAGGCACCTTACAAGACAGGCCTGGCCATCTGCTTCCCAGCTTCCAAAAGGTCACACCCTTGAAAACCTTGTGGAGCAGTTCTAGTCTGTATACATAAGGTTGCCATGAGTTGGAATCACCTCAGTGGCCAACTACCAACAATTCTGGGTGAAGACCTATTCTAGGTGCTAGGGATAGTGCCTAAGGCACTTGACTGCTAACCAGGAGGCTGGTGGTTCAAACCCACCAGCCACTCCTCGGAAGGAAGATGGGGCAATCTACTTCTGTAGTGATACTG
>NW_006921975.1:1000177-1000823 GCF_000298275.1 Orycteropus afer afer
AACTGGACCAATAAGCAGCATCACAATAAATGGAGAAAAGATTGAAGTTGTCAAAGACTTCATATTACTTGGTTCCACAATCAACACCAATGGAAACAGCAGTCAAGACATCATCAACATATTGCACTGGGCAAATCTTCTGCAAAAGACCTCTTTAAAGTGCTGAAGAGCAAAGATGTCTCCTTGAAGACTAAGGTGCACCTAACCCAAGCCATGGTATTTTCAATCACCTCATATTCATGTGAGAGCTGGACAATGAATAAGGAAGACCGAAGAAGAGTTCATGCTTTTGAATTATGGTGTTGGTGAAGAATACTGAAAGTACCACAGATTGCCAAAAGAACAAATGTCCTGGAAGAAGTGCAACTGGAATGCTCCTTGGAAGCGAGAATGGCCAGACTTCATCTCAGTTATTTTGGTCATTTTGTCAGAAGGGACCATTCCCTGGAGAAGGACACCATGCTTGGTAAAGTGGAGGGTCAATGAAAAAGGGGAAGGCCCTCAACAAGATGGATTGACACAGTGGCTGCAACGATGAGCTCAGGAATAGCAAAGCTTGTGAGGCACAGGACAAGGCAGTGTTTCGTTCTGTTGCACACAGGGTTGCTGTGAGTCAGAGCTGACTTGATGGCACCTAACTACTACA
>NW_006921975.1:1000923-1015356 GCF_000298275.1 Orycteropus afer afer
ACCCACCAGCCACTCCTCGGAAGGAAGATGGGGCAATCTACTTCTGTAGTGATACTGCCTCGGAAACCCAAGGAGGGGTCACTATGAGTCGGGTCTGACTTGACGGCACAAAGCAACAACAACAAGAACAACAGGGATGCAGCAGAAAACAAGACAGAAAAAATACACCCATGGAGGACATTCTACATCCCCTACATCCTAGAGGAAGTTGCAGAGAGTATGCATTTATTGAATGAATCCTGCTGACCAAATCTACCCTGGCAGCTCACGATCATCTCAAAGTCACCATTTATAAGATTAAACCTATCATTGACCTTCCCAAGGTTTAGTCTTCTCCTAAGTCTGTGAGTGGCGTTTATTCCAAACTTTTCCCACTCCCCAGTCCTTCCTCGGCCTGACTTCTCTGTACATGATCTTGCCTCTTACTTTCCCTTGCCTTTCCCTTACCTCAGTGTCCCTCCCCTCCTTCTCAACACATTGCTGCGTATTCATCCATCCCCTCTATCATTCCCATCTCATAGAAAGTGACCCTTTTTCTAAGGCTTAATCTGCTTATCCCTTGCATGCCATAATCTTCTGTCTCTTCTTAAAACTCAGCTCCAGCTATTATCTCTTTTACGTCGTTAATTTCTCCTTCGGCATTGATCTGTTTCAATGGTTTTCAAAGCGTGCCACCTGGTAACTGGTTATAAGTGAAAATTTATCAGCCACACTGAATCAGAAACTCTGAGGGTGGGGCCAAGAAATCTGTGTCTTATCAAGCCCTCCCGAGGATCCTGATTTTGAGAAGCACTGATTTATCCTATTAGCTTAAAACCACACTGAGGCAGTTCCTTTTACTAACAAATAAAAACAAAAATGACCCTCTTCACCTTTTTTGATCCTGTTATCCCCTTGACCATTCTCAATCTCTCTCTGTTACCACTAAATTTCTTGAAAGAATACACCTTATCTATTTCTTGATTTCAGCACCACCTCCTTAAAAGGCATCCTGGTGATGTAGTGGGTAAAACACTTGGCTGCTAACGAAAAGGTCAGTGGTTTGAACTCACCAGCAGTTCTGCTGGAGAAAGATGAGACACTCTGCTTCTGTAAAGATTTGCAGCCTTGGAAACCCTTATAAGGCAGTTTTGCTCTGCCCTATAGGGTCGCTATGACCTATCACCAAGTCAGAATTGACTCGGCAGCAGTGGGTTTGGGTTTCTCCTTAAAACCAGTTGCCTTTGAACTGATTCTGACTCCTGGTGACCCCATGTGTATCCATCAGAGCAGAACTGTGCTCCATAGAGTTTTCAAGAGCTGAGTTTTTGGATGTCGATCACCGATCTTTCTTCTGAGGGGCATCTGGGTGAACTTGAACCTCCAACCTTTCCCTAGGGAGCCAAGAAAGTAACCTGTTTGCACCACACATGAATTCTATTTTCTCCCTATACCTCTGCAGTCTTAATTCTGTGCCCTCCAATGTACTGGGATTAGTTCTTCAACTACATGCTTGGTTACTGAATTCAAAGCTTTTTCCTGAGACACCAACTGCTCATGTGATATTATTGACCTTTTCACTGTGTACTCTCTTTCCTTGTGTCTTTGATACTGAAGAGTATGGGTTCTCTTCCAACCTCTCTGATTGTTCCTTCTCTGGCTTTCTTTTTAGTTCTGTTTTCTCAATCAAAGTGTATTCATGGTACCTGGCTCCAGAGATAACCAATGGGTTGTGGAATAAGCAGGACTCCTCTAAGGTTGTCCTTCAGTTTCTCTTTTCACTTGGTTGCAGATGATTCCTGAATGACCAGCCTTGCCCATTTGCCCTGGTTAGACATTTCTGACTGAAGGGGAGCCAAAGACAAATCTCATCTATTTAATCCTTTTGCCTGAGGCCAGACCTGGTCATAGAAACAAAGGCTGCTGGGGAGAATGGAGTTGGCCAGAAAGCTAGTGGTTTTTTAGAAGAGAGGCTGAATCAGCCAGAAAGAGTCTTATGCATGTTTCTGCCTCCTGCTCAGAACATGCAAATGCCCCCCTAGTGTAATTTTCCATTTGATTAAATTTGAATTTAACTAGTTTTTTTTGAAGTGTTAAGTCAAAATGATTGATGGTTCTAAGAGAAATTGCTCTTTGTTTTGGAAGGAAAAACTAAGGGGACATTTATGTGAAAAAAATCACTTTGGACTGAATTTCAGGGAATTGGGCTCTTTTTCGAGTAGTGTGGTTGTTAAAGTACTTGGCTGCTAGCCAGAAGGTCGGTGATTGGAACCCACCAGCAACTTTGCAGGTGAAAGATGAGGCAATCTGTTTCCATAAAAGATTTATAGCTTTGGAAACCCTATGGGACAGTTCTACTCTGTCCTATAGGATCACCCTGAGTCAGAATATACCCAGTGGCAGGGAATTCGGGGCTCTTTTTCAAGCCAATGAAGAAAGGAGTTTGAGAATCTTGACCCCCTTAAAAAACAACAACTAGGTAAGTGAATCCCAAACTCATTGCTATCCAGTTGATTGCTACTGGTAGTGATCCAATAGGACAGAGTAGAACTGCCCCATAGGGTTTCCAAGGCTGTAATCCTCATGGAAGCTGAATGCCACACTTTCCCATGGAGTGACTGGTGGGTTCATACCACTGACCTTTTGGTTAGCAGGAGCACTTAACCATTGTGGCACCAGAGGTCCTCTGTAAATGAAACATCTACCGCTAAATACTGACAAGAGGTGACTGGATAGACAAAACAAAACTGTTGCCTGGCTCCTAGGAACATTCAGCCAAAGAACACATGCCCAAAGGAGGCCATTCCTAGTCTGAGGTACTTTTGAAATCACAAAAGACAACACGAGGAATTTGTTTACCTCTGGCACTTGCCTATTTTCCTCAGCTTGGCATTTTTGCTTGTTCTGATTTTTTCCTCCCCTAAGGAGCTTTTTCAAAGGATGTGGAGTTTGTGTTTTGTGGGGGGTGAAGAATGGCATTAAATGTGTGTTCAAATAAGCCTCATTGTTGTGGACCTGACTCTAAAATGAGAATTCCCCACGTTGAACTTTATAAAAGACGTATCACAGATGGAAAAAGACAAAGCAACAAAGAAAAGGAAGTAGAAGAAGGCTCAACCAAAACCGAAACCAAACAAACCCAAACCCATTGCCGTAGAGTGAGCCCAGATGCTTCACAGTAGAACTGTGCTCCGTGGGGCTTTCAATGGCTGTGATCTTGTGCAAGCACATCTCTAGGACTTCCTTCTGAGGCAGCACCACCAAGTGGATCAGAACCACCAACTTTTCAGTTTGCACCACTCAGGGAACTAAACTCAAAACTCACTGCCATCGAGTCGTTTCCGACTCATAGTGGCCCCCCTTTGGGTTTTCAAAGCAGTAAATCTTTACGGAAGTAGATTGCCCAGTCTTCCTTTCATGGAGTGGCTGGTGGGTTTGAATCACCAACCTTCTGGTTAGCAGTCAAATGCCTTAGGCACTATGCCACCAGAGCTCCTTCAGGGAACTAAAGGGAGATACTAATTAAGTGTCAAGGACAGACAGCTTGGTGAGGAGATTTAGCAACCCTTTCCATCTCTCGAGGAACCCTGGTGGCGCAGTGGTTATGTGCTTGACTGCTAACCAAAAAGGTTTGAACCATCAGCCGGCTGCTCCGTGGGAGAAAGATGTGGCAGCATGCTTCAGTAAAGATTACAGACCTGGAAACTCTATGGGGCAGTTCTACTCTGTCCTATAGCGTTACTTTGTGTCGGAATCCACTTGACAGCAACGGGTTTGTTAGTTGCGATTTGCTTTTCCCACCTCTTGTATTTGACTGCTAACCAGAAGGCTGACGGTTCAAACACATCAGCCACTCCTCAGAAGGAAGATTGGACAATCTACTGCTGTAGAGATATTGTCTTGGAAACACAAGGAGGGGTCACTGAGTCGAAATGACTCAATGGCAGTGAGTTAGGTTTTTTTGGTTTGTGTACTCAGTGAGGCCAAAGCAACAGACCCATCATATCAACTCATAGCTAGTCCTTGGAGAAACCCTTGCCCTCCACCACCAGTAACAGCACCCCCATATGAAAAGGCAGTTGTGATGGTTGGTTATTTCAGAGATTAGGACCCGCTTGGCATAATGTCTGTGAAGCAATCGACTTGATTATTAAAGGAAATGGGGAGGAGTAGGTAACTAGCTAGTGCTCAAAAATACCCCTTTAGCTCTCTTGGGACTGCCATAGCATGCAGATGAAGGGGAAGGTGACATTCAAGACAAGTGAAAGATTTAGGAGGCCAACATTGATGACAAAGTGAAAAAGGCAACTCCCCAAATGGCACCCTTTCCTGTCTCTGCTTCTGTGAAAGCCAGTTGAGGACATCAGCACAACACGAGGAATGTCATTGGTGTCACTGAATTTTCCAAACCCCAAACCAAGCCCTCTGCAGTGGAGTCAATTCAGACTCATAGTGACCCTATAACTCTAAAAACTCACTGCTGTTGAGTGGGATCTGACTCACAGCGACCCCTTCTTGGGTTTCTGAGGCAGCATACTATGGAAATAGATTGTCCAAACTTCCTGCCAGGGAGTGGCTGGTGGGTTTGAACCCCCAGCCTTCTGGTTAGCAGTCAAGTGCCTTAGGCACTACACTACCAGAGACAGAGTAAAATTGCCCCATGGGATTTTTCCAAGGCTATAATCTTTACTCCATGGGAGGAAGATGAGGCAATCTGCTCCCATAAAGATTTACAGCCTTGGAAATTCACAGGGGTCTCTATGAGTCAGAATCGACTTGTTGGCAGTGTTTTTTTTCTTTTTTCCCTGTAATCTTTACGGAAGTAGACTGCCACATCTTTCTCCTGGTCAGTTCACACTGGCCACCTTTCAGTTTGCAACTGAGCACTTTAGCCACTGCACCACCAGAGCTCGCTGTACGTGTAAAAAAGTGTGGAATTGGCAAATGTCGTGTTATCTACATATTTTTTTTACAACAATAGAAAGAGGTCACCTTGTACTGCTGAAAAACTTTTTTTGCAAACCAAAAAGAGGTATTATGGGGGTAGGGAGGAAGTGAAATTCTGACTCAGTAATGAAGTGCCTTTTGTCCTCAAGCCTCCACCTGTGCTGGTAACAGCAGTAGGTGGGCAATTTTCAGAAAGCAGGGGCGTTCGTAGGTGGCATGAGGGTGCTCCAGTTGATGGACAAAAAGCAGCCAATGGAAGAGAGCTCAGGGTGATGTTTGCTAGGCGCCTTTGCTTGCATCTTGACTGCTTACAGGATTTTATTCAAGTGGTTTAAGAGTGGCTGTGTGGGCTTAGTAAACACACCAAATTAAGTTTGATTTTTCTACTCACCAATGGCAAACTTGGAGCAACTGCATTATTGGGGATAATTTACCTCGAGGGGATTTATAATCCTTTTCATAAGTGGGTTGCCAAAGTCATAATTTTTTTCTTTTAAAAAAAGCACTTATAAACACAACAAACTCATATTTAGGGATGATGCATTTAAAATTCTGACAAGTTTAAGATGGAAATGACAGTTAAACATTTTTTAAAGATGTTTTGGGCTGTAACGCTTATGTTGTGTCTTAAAGTATTTTCATCTGATGAACTGAGGCAAGACTTGTAACCCATCTGAAGACTATGTATGAGCAGGAGCTTGTCAGCTACCATCTTAAAGCACATTCTGAAAACACAGGGAGGAGATGGAGAGAGAGGGATAGGCAGTATGTACTGGCGAGCAATGCATGAAACATTATGTTAGTTATCCTAGAGGCGGGGCATATGTGCCTGACCCAGTAGCCCTGTATCAACTATACAGCCCTAGAGGCCTTTGGCATACATTTCCTTCAGAAAGTTCAAATGTATTGGAGAAAGGAGTGGGGCAGGATCAAGCTAGACAATAGGAATGTAATTGCTGTGTGGTGGGGGACAGGACGTAAGCTGCTTTTTGGGCTGTACTCTGTGGGACATTTACAGTCTGCAGTTGCTCAGGTCTGCAGAAAGGGATGAGGTCTACTTAAATCTGTGCACCAAGCAGTGTCACAACAGGATATCCTCATTTCTTCATTCAGAACAGAGGTTCCTGTCTGGATCTATTGATTAGGTCCTCTTGTCCTTTGGAAGTTGAGAGCATTAAATAGAAAGTGGAGATAATAGAGTGTCCCTGGAGCTGGATGAAGACCTTCTGAGATTAAAATTTGTTGGAAATATATACCCAATAATCTCTGCTAAGAATGGCAGACTTCCATGCGTCACTAATGCTCCTTCCTGGAGTTCGTATGCACCGTTGGAAAGAGAAGGGCATTTTTATCAAACCATCAGCCTTTCTGCCAAACCCCAGTGTAATCACCTGAAGAACAGAAGAGACTATTTGGCATCTGTTACAGGACCCTTGCTTCTCTGCCTTTCAGCTAGAAGGACAGATCGACTTTCTGCCTTTCTTAATGGAAAATGAATTTATCTTAGGATAGTGACAACCTAAGAGATAATTTCCTCTAGGTGGAGAAATGTCAATGTGAATAGCATCAGTAAAATTGCCATTTGTCCTGGGAGAGTGAAGGAGTCTAGGGACACCCAGAGGATGTGACCTGGAATCACCTGTCTCCCACTCCCATCTCCATCCTCAACTTTGCTGAGTTTTTCTAAACCAGAGGCACCAACCTAGGTAGGATTTTTCTGGCCTTTTCCAAGGCAACCCCCACTCTTTATCTTTAGTTCTAAGTGCTAGGAATATAAGGAACATGGCAACTGCCTGTGAGGAGGTGTCCTTTTGCAAATGAGGGCCTCACTTTCCTTCCAGCTCCTTTCCTAATTCTCTGTTTTGCATCAGGTCTTGTCTGCACTCAGCTGGGAAGAAAGACCTAGTTGTATATATTGGGTTTTCAAATATTTCAACTGATAACTAGAGATGTTCACTACATTATCTTGGAGGCCACAGATAAGCATGATGGGTATCTTGGGTGGAAAATCTTTTAATCCAATTAGTTTTTAAGCCTCTTGAAGGCAGGTAGGGGATACCATATCTGATTCCACAATAATCTTCCCATAGTCTGACAAGCAAGTGAACAGCCAGCATGACCCTGTGGATATGACATTGGACTAGGAGTCAAGAAATCTGAGTTAGTCTTAGCTCTGTCAAGCTTTGCAGGTTTTATGCTTTTGTCACAATCCCTGCCATCATTCCTTCCACCTTGCCCTCCATCAGGCCTTGGCTTCTAGGTTCACCCCCTGGGCAGTTCTAATGTTTAGTCCTGGCTGGTCTCCATATTCATCTGTAAAATGAGTCATAGTGTGGGTAAAGGATGTCTAAGAGCCCTGTTAGCAACAGAATCCTGCTTTTAAATGTCCCTTTAAAACACATGATATTTGGAAGCCATAAAAAAACTTGTGGTCTGTAAGCTATTCGAGCTGAGGACAATTACTGTGTGGTGAAAGCAGGTGGACAGTTTCAAGTCCATAATGTTCAGAAGAGCTTACATAATGGGGCACATTATGTCCTACTGACGTTTGTTTCAAAAATAGCCTTCTTGGAGATACAAGGTGCCCCAAACATCAACCTTGATTTGAATTACTTTAGAGAAAGGAAATCCATTTTGGAATCAAATGAAAAGGAGGCTCATTGGCTCCTTTCTTCTTTAGCAAATTTAATTCATTTTGACTTTTTCTTGAGACGTTAGTGGCAGATACTGAAATATCCTTTGCAAAACTTTCTTCATCTCTGCCTTTCTTCGTTTTATTTATTTATTTTTCTTTTCTGTTCTGATCTCTTTTATGTACTAAACACAGAAGAGAAAATACCCTGAATATCAAGCAGTGCCTATCTTTGGAAGTTTCATGTTCGTTGCAAGAAATGGTTTCATGTTCTCCATTCTTTTGCTCATTAAGCACTTAAGGAAATCGCTGGGGGCTTTCTGCCCTTCTTTTCCTTAAGCAACTTGCAAACCACAAATGCCGAGAACAAATGCCTGTATTTGTACTTTTCTCCATTTCTGTTGTTGATCCAAAACCCAACCCATTGCTGTGGAGTCAATTCTGACTTATAACGACCCTATGGGACAGAGTAGAACTGCCGCATGGAGTTTCAAAGGCTGTAATCTTCACAGAAGCAGACTGCCACAATTCTTCTCCTACAGAGAAGCTGGTGGGTTTGAACTGCTGACCTTCTGCTTAGCAGGTGAGCACTTAACCATTGCTAGAGAAGTTAAAAACTTCCCAATGAAAAAGATTAAAACTTCTAAAGAAGAAGACACAGTTTATAAGTTCAACCTCCAACAGCGAACTTAGGCCAAGGATAAGAAGAAAACATTCATTTTTCATAGCCATAGGTTTGGGGAGAAAGTGGAATTCAACAGTGCATTCAGTAAGGGTTAGTTTGCTGTTAGTTCTCTGGAATTACATTGTGTTATAAGCCCAGAAAGTGTCAGAAACTTGGTCTAGGTTAGCGGGGAGAGAAGGGAATTTCTGTAAGAGTCTGTCCTGGCTGTTGCTTTTGTCTTTAGTTAAAAAGAATTGAAAAGATAGGAAGGCTACTCCAGGAAAATTTTACCTCTTCAGAAGTGGAGAGATGGCATTTAAATTATGAAGCAAATAAAGACTTCTCTAACTCTTAAGCTCCTCATGCACACCTGAATTGGAAAGATGAAGGGATATGTGGAGATGAAATGAGTGCAGCACAGAGGACATGCCAGAGGAAAAACCAAACCCAGTGAAAAGTCTCAACAGTTCAGGATATCTGCCTTGTTCTGCAGCACTGTGTTTAATGTCCTGCCATCAGCGGCCAGGACGGCACTGATCCGTTTACAGATCATGATGCGTTTGCTTTTGTCTTTAGTGGGAAGAACTGAAAAAGAAAAGATGAGAAGGTTACTCCAGGACGATCTTTACTGGTTGTGATGGGCTGGTAGAGCTCATGATAGAGCTCATGTCAGTTACCCTGGACTGATGGCAACTGATGCTCTAAATTTCCTACCTGGCTGTGGCCAAATACTCTTTTCTCCAGAATGGCTAGGGCACCAAACCATATGCAATAAATCACAACTAGCTCTTAGGATGTGATAGGCCTGAAACAACATTTTGGCTCTTGGGCAGTAAAATGTAATAGTTAAAGAGCATGGACTTCATAGTCAGAGACCTGGGTTTGAATCATTGTATCCCTACAAGCTGTTTGGTCTTTGTCATGTGACTGCTTCTCCTCTCTAGACCTCAGTTTGCTCATTTATAGAATGGGATTAATAATGTTATCCCCCTCACAGGTGTATTGTGAGGATGAAGTGAGATAATGTCTGTAAAGCACTTAGCACAGTGTCTGACAACTGATAAATACTCAACAAATGATAGCTATGAAAAATAATTAGAGTACAGGATTACCTGCCACCATGGAGTCAATTTAATGAATATTGCCAGCCATTACTGTGTAGCAGTCATTGATTTATTAAAACAAAAAGTGAGCACCTACTATGTACCAGGTAATGTGCTAAGTGCAAGGGAGATCTGTGAGTGAGACAGGACTTCTTGGACCTTGAGTGTTGAGGAGATGAGGTTCAGGAATGAGAAGATCTGCTTGCCAGCTTCTGAAGTAGGAAGTTAGAGCTGTGCTAAGATGTTTCAGAGTCTCCCAGGGTCCACAGAAAGCATGACAGGTGCTCTGCCCTTCATTCAGTCCTTTCTCTCTGGCCTTAGAAAATGGGGTGTTTTTTTTTTAACCTACAGCTGGGCTGTCTTGAATCTCATCTGCAACTCAGCCCTGCCCCAGTTCTTAAGACCAACCTTGACCCAAGACAGGAGATAATTGGCTGCAGCCCTATAGCTGGAGGCTGAGCTTCAAGTTGCCTTGTTGTTTGTCTGATTGGAGAATGGTGCTCCAGTTTTGATACCTGGGGTCTAGCTGCAATTTAAGCCCTAGTTCCCTTTCTGTACCCTTATTTTTAGAAATGAGCTTCTGCCTTTGTGCTTGTTTCCAAGGGCCTGTTCCAAAAACTTATTTAGTGACCCTGCTACTCTTTTAGGGTTATTCTTGCTGATTCTTACCTCAAGCACTAGAGTCCTCCCCCTGAGCTCTAGTCCAATAGGTAACTTGGATGTTTGTTTCTTTCCAGGTGGGACTTCTTGGTATCGCCACCCATAGATTCCTCCGTGTTTCCCCTACTTCTTGTCTGGACAGGGACCTGCCATTGCAGGTAATCCTTATCTATTAGAACTAAACCTCTGCTGCCACCACCTGCACTTGGTTCAGTTCTTCAGTGACTGGTTCATCCAATGGGAAGTTCTTCTGTTCAGTATTGTTTATCTCCATATGGCCCATTGGGCTGCCTAATATCCAACATTCCCTATCAGAGGCCAAAACCCTTTAAGCAAAATCACTGAGGGGCTCTAAAGATACCAATGTGCCCCTTATGCAAGTCCTAATTCTTGGTATAAATTTTTTTTGTGCTAAGTCCATGGCCAAGCTCTGCCAGGAACTTGGCAGAGCTATAATATTCATTCATTCTGTATTTATTGAACTTCTACTATGTGCCAGGCTCTGGAATACTGAAATAAATCAGACATGGCTTCTGTCCTCAAGGAGTTCATAGACTAATTGGGCAGCCAAACTTATAAATACATCATTACAACACAGGGTCAGAAGCACTATAACAAAGCAAAATGTACTATAAACTAAAAAACCAAGCTCACTGTTATTGAATCGATTCTGACTCATAATAACCCTCATTGGGTTTCTGAGGCAGTAAATCTTTTTGGAAGTAGATTGCCCCCATCTACCTTCCATGGAGTGGCTGGTGGGTTTAAACCACTGACCTTCTGGTTAGCAGCCAAATGCCTTATTCACTACACCACCAGAGCTCCTTAAACCCACTGCCACTGAGTTGATTCTGACTCATAGTGACCCCCACTGGGTTTCCAAGGCTGTAAATCTTTATGGATCTAGATTGTCTCATCTTCTTCCCATGGAGCAGCTAGTGGGTTTGAACCACTGACCTGGTTAGCAGCCAATGCTGTACCCACTATGCCACCAGAGCTCCTTTTGGTACTATACCAAAAAAAACCCAAACCAAACCCACTGCCATTGAGTCAATTCTGACTCATAATGACCCCCATTGGGTTTCCAAGGCTGTAAATCTTTACAGAAGTATATTGCCTCATCTTCCTTCCATGGAGCAGCTGGTGGGTTTGTACCACTGACCTTCTGGTTAGCAGCCAAATGCCTTACCCACTATGCCACCAGAGCTCCTTAAATGTACTATAAGAAAGCAAAAAGCAGGAGCACCTAACTTAAACTGCACATGAGTAGATAGGATTAGGGAAGGCTTCCTGAAAGAGGTGAAACCTCTGAGTTCTGGAGGACAGGGATGTGGTGTTAGTTGGCTGAAGAGAGGCAAAGACACTTCCAGGAATGCCCTAAGTGAAAGCCTGGCACTTTCAGGGAACAACACATACTTTGCTATTGCTAGAACATGAGGTGTGAAGGGGAAAGAGTACAAGATGAATCTAGAGACGTAGGTGGGTGCTAGATTATAAAGTGCCTTATTTGCCATGCTAAGAAACTTGCATTTTACCCTGATTTTTAAAGAGAAGAATTACAGTAATGTGGAGATCTGATTTGATGGGGTAAGAGCAGAGGCAGAGAAACTGGACAAATGACTGACAAAGGGGAAAAATGGTGAGAGTCTTAACTAAGGTGATGATGTTGTGGATGAAGAGTGTGTTTGGATTTGAGAGACTTGGGAGCAAAACTGATGGGACTAGATATGAGAGGAGCAATGAAGAAAGATGCCCAGGTCCTTGGCTTAGGTGACGAGGTAGATGGTGGTTCTGCTGTCTGGGACAGGGAACACAGAAGGAACAGATTTTCAATAGATGGCAGGCGGTGCTTAATGTTGCCAAATAAAATTCCCCAATTCCACTTTCCTTTCAGTAAAATACTCCTGTTGTCCAAATCACACTATTGTCAGCTTACCTTTATAGAATTCAACTGTGGAAGAAAAAGTTTTTCTTGCAAATCATATGAAAACCAGACAATTGAATACATATTGCACCAAAAAAAATGAAATCCTCTATCTTCTTTGTTAATCAGAAAGCACAGAGATAAATGAAGACAGAATTTAAAGAAAACTTACCCCATAGACAAGTTCCCCAACCATGCCATTCCATATTTTAGTCTCCGGATCCCTTGCGCCATATTTCCCGTCACCGACAATGGACAGTTTATATTTGATCCTTACGTGTTTGGCTATCTCATAGGCTAAGTCTACACAGTAGCCTTCATATCGCTCATTTCCTTCCAGTTGCTCATGATTCTTCTTATACATCACATATGGTGATTCCTTTGGGACCAAAAGGAAGATCAAAGGATTACTACTACATATTTTTCCAGGAGATGATAAATATGATAGCAAAGGTGTTTTTGGTTTTGCTTGTGGCTAGTGAGGTTTGGGGTATGAAGAGGGCCTTTACAATTTTTACTTAACAAGCCGAAGAACCTCCATTCATTGGGCCACATGTTTCTTGGAGTCATTAACTGATGATTGAAGGAAGTAGAGAAAGATTTGCGTTCATTTGGAGAGTTTGAAAGAAGGATTGGTTCTTTCCTGTAGTCTTTGATTTAGTCAATTTGGGCAGAGGCATTTCTTTTTAGCTAGATGAAGGTGACTTGCCTTTGATTTCTTTGGGATTTACTACCTAGGAGTAATGTGGAGATCTGATTTGATGGGGTAAGAGCAGAGGCAGAGAAACTGGATAAATGACTGACAAAGGGGAAAAATGGTGAGAGTCTTAACTAAGGAGATGATGTTGTGGATGAAGAGTGTGTTTGGATTTGAGAGACTTGGGAGCAAAATTGATGGGACTAGATATGAGAGGAGCAATGACAAAAGATCCATAACGAGCCCACACAAGCAAGCCCTAGGGAAGCCCTGTGATCTCTGTGAGGTCAGGGTCTGGGGTTTATTCATTTTTATATCCCTAGAGCCTAGTGGCATAGTGCCTAAGGCATTTGACTGCTAACCAGAAGGCTGGCGGTTCAAACCCACCAGTCAGTCCTTGGAAGGAAGGTTGGGCAATCTACTTCTGTAGTGATACCTGCCTCAGAAACCCAAGGAAGGGTCACTATGAGTTGGATCTGACTCCACGGCAGTGGGTTTGTTTTTGGTTTTTGAGAGCCTAGTACACACTCATCTTTGGTGACTCTCACTGGAGAGGTTAGAAACCCTGGATGCGCTTTGAGAGCTCTGGTGGTAGTGCCTAAGGCATTTGACTGCTAACCAGAAAGCTGCTGATTCAAACCCACCAGTCACTCCTCAGACGAAAGACTGGGCAATCTACTTCTGTACAGATATTGCCTCAGAAACCCAAGGTGGGGTCACTGTGAATTGGAACCAACTTGACGGCAGTGAGTTTTTTTTTTTTTTTTTTTGGTTAGGGTTAGTACAAGGAGCTCTGGTGGTATAGTTCCTAAGGCATTTGACTGCTAACCAGAAGGTTGGCAGTGGGGTGATCTACTTACATAAAGATTTACTGCCTCAGAAACCCAATGGGGTTTGTTATGAGTCAGAATCGACTTGATGGCAGTGAGGTAGGGCTTAGTACAGTACCTGTGACAAAGTGAGTATTTGATATGTGTTTAAACGAAAGGTCAACTTCAGCTGAATCCTTATCCAGTTAATCACAGTTTCAGACCTAATGGCACACTCATTTTAACCCCAGTTTGTACTTCATTCAGTAAAAACAAACCAACTTTTAGAAAAACATTTTATATGTAGATGAGAATATTTCACATTTTAATAGTGCTTTACATTTTGCAGAAAAGCTTCTTTACGTGGTGAATTGTGCCTTGAAATAGTCTTATGGCATAAGTAAAACCAAACCAAACGCATTGCCATTGAGTTAATCCTCACTATAGGATTTTCTTTGCTGTAATTTTCACAGAAGCAAATTCCCATGCCTTTCTTCCACAGTGCTGTTGAGTGGGTTTGAACCACCAACCTTTAGGCAAGCAGCTGATCATAAATCTCTTGTGCCACCCAGGGACTATGACATAGGTTCCAAAGTCATAAATCTTGTTTTAAAATTTTTATTGTGATTTGGGTGAAAGTTACAAAACAAATTCATTTTCCATACAGTTGTTCATAACATTTTGTTTCATGACATTGACTGCAATTTCCCACAACTATAACAGCTCTCTTCCCACTTCCTCCCTGTAGTTACCTCTTCCCTGTGTCCTTCTTTGCTATGCATTCCTGCCCCCTGAGCTATATCCCTGTGCAAATACTTCCCTTATGTTCTCTCATGCTTGATTGTTCTAAGGAATGTACCTACCTGGTATAAATGTTCACCTTATATGCCAATCTTTTGTTTCGCTGGAAGTCACAGGAGTGAGTTAAATTCCAGACCTGAAGGGTAACTGGGGGCCATAGTCTTGGGGGTCTCACCAGGCTCTATCAGACCAGTAAACCTGGTCTTTTTTTTTTTTT
>NW_006921975.1:1016226-1030383 GCF_000298275.1 Orycteropus afer afer
GTTTTACTCTGTCCTATAAGGTTGCTTGGGAGCTCTGGTAGTGTAGTGCCTAAGGCACTTGACTGCTAACCAGAAGGCCAGTGGTTCAAACCCACCAGCCACTCCTCGGAAGGAAGGTTGGGCAACGCACTTCCATAGTGATACCACCTCGGAAACCCAAGGAAGAGTCCACTATGAGTCGGGTCCGACTTGACAGCACATAACAACAACAACAACATAGGTTTGCTATGAGTCAGAATCCACTCAGTGGTGATGGGTTTTGTTTTTATCTACTCTATCACACAATACTGCCTCTTCCAAAGTGAAAGATTAGTTTTCAAGTTTGGATGAAGTATTTGTGCTGTGGAGGGTATAGAAGAGAACCAGGTGTGTACAAGATGAATTCTATCTGAACTGTTCCAAATTTCTATTCTTATTTAAAAGTGACATCATGGCAAGATACTCTGAGAGCTTCTTGAGCTGCTCTGTTGGAAGTTTTCACTGCTTGACCTTGAGATCTTCCCACTTGTCTGAACAACGCTTTTCAGGAAACAGAAGGCCATCTGCCCTTGCCCACACTTACCAGAATAGTAGTCACTACTATGGTGCGGTTCTCTGAGGAGGCACTGTCATTGCTGATTTGCTGATCTGAGAAAGGCACAAACCTTTCATACTCATTCCAGTAGCCAGCCTAGAAAAATCAGACATTTGACCTGGTTGCCTATTTTTCCCTCAAAAATACTGCATGAAATGCAACATTGTTGTAGAATGAAACTTAAATGTATTTTTAAAGTAGCTTGAGATTTACAAGGATTGATGTCCCATCTTCCTCTGTCTCACCCACCCCTACCTGGACGTCACCACCACCACACACAGATGTGCTGTTCCTTCACCCCCAGGGTTCCTAGCACCTCACCCCTACCATATTTTGTACAATCACTTAACACACTGGAGGATAATCAAACTTTGTCTTTGTCGCAGAAAAAAATACTTGGCTTTGAATTGTAGGAAAGCTGGGAGTGGGTGAGGAATCAGTGAGTATTGTGTAGAAATGACCTAAGATATTTTACCTTCTGTGAGGCTTTAACAAGTGACCAGTAAATTTCCTCTTCATGCCTAACTCAATTATTAGTATGACAGAGGCAAAGTTATAAAATTATAAAATTTGTGACAAAATTCAGCTGTATAGAAAGAGACTTTGACCAGTCCTTTCAGTTGGTGAGTTGACTAAGTGGAAAGATACCTACTTTCCAATTCTTTTGCTAAAACTATACGTATCTCAGCAGCTTCTGCTTAAATAACAACATGCTGCAGCATTTGTGATTCTTTCCCTTTATTGTAGGAAGTTGTTAATAACTCGTGAGACTTCCACTTTTATAGGAACAGCCCCAGAGAAAAATAGTCCTTCTGAAATACGTCAATGGAACACTTTGATTGCCAAACAACTTTGCACCTCCTATCTATACTCCCCACTGAGCAGAAGGGAAAAACTGATGTGTGGGGATTTGCCTTGCATGTGCCTCCTAACACTTGTTTTCTTGCATTTGCGGGCTGGTACCTTGGAGACTTCTTTGGCTGTCTGTTTCGGTTACTTACTTTTCGAGAGCCAGTGACTTTCATTTCGTATACATCGATGGTATAATTTGTCCTACGTCCGTAGGTGTCAAATTGGATGTTTCCAGTCATTCCTTGTACTTGCACCTGGTGGAAAGGGAAAATGGAGAATTTTAAAATTCTCTGCATTATTATCTTCTAGGTCTCTGAGATGAGGTCTACTGACTGATCTTGGAATCTTGGGGAACTTTTTTTGGGGTGGGAGGGGATGAAGAGAATAGTACCTACTTTATTTTTTAACTTTTTATTATAAAATATTTTAAACATGCACAGAGGTTGATAGAAGTATAATAAACACCTATGTATACATCATACAGTGCCAGCAGTCATCAACATATGGCTAATCTTGGAATGTCTATATCCTCACTCATCCCTCCGCCCCCTCCAATAATTTGAAACAAATGTAAGATATCGTATCATTTTATGCATAATATTTTAGTTTGTATGAGCCAAAATATAGCCACAAAGCCATGATCACCCCTTAAGGAATCTTGGGGAACTTTTAACTTGAGTCATTGAATTCTACCCACCAGATCAAATCTGCACAGATCTTTGTTTCCTCCCCAGAGTCTGAGTGGGTGTGCTAGGCAGTTACCTATGTGATACAACGAAGGCCTTAGAACTACTTCTTCAGGGGCCTGAAATTTCTACCATTTGTCTTTTCTCAGCTTATTCCCTTAACTAGGGTAAAGCATTCTTCTAAACTGTGCAGTCTTTTGGGCTGTATTTTACCTTAGTGTTCCAAATATCTGAACAGAGTCTTATTCCAGTAACATGGGCTCTGGAGCTCCTGGATTCATATCCAAGCTCCATCATTTACTAACTGTATGACCTGGGGCATGTTCTTTAATGCTTTTTTACCTCAGTGTCCTAATCTGTAAAATGGGAAATCCCAGTAGTACCTATCCCTTAGAGTTGTTGGGAGGATCAAACAAATTAATACATATGTGATGTTTAAAACAGTGCCTTGTATGTAATAAGTGCCTAGTATGTTGCAATACATATTACCTATATTAATAATAATTATTAATCAAGATGAATTTAGTTCTGGTTTTTGGGAAGATTATACATTTAGTAGACACCACTGTAAAAGGGATGAGTTTTTCCTCTTATTTAACTTTGCCCAGCTAGGCCATGGAGGGATAAACCTTAGACTGATGAAATTTGTTAAGTCTAAGTGGTCAGGAGTATGGAGCACTAGATAAGAAAGACAGATGTACTGAAATAGTCTGGACATCTGTTTGGGATGCCAAATTTGGACTTCATATATGTCATGATTGTTCTTGGGTCTTGCCCTAGTATTAAAGCTAATAAGAGGTTATCTGTATTGAATGGAGAGGTTTCTTTACCTGTTTCACAGTGCAGGGGCATTGCATGAAGGAACCTCCATGAATATAACTCATTATCCTTACCCACCTGCATTACTCATCTGGCAAATAAGGGTTAAAGACTTTGCTTAAAAAAAAAATCTGTTAGATTTCCTAGGATGAAAGGATGGAATAGTATTTCATCACATATTGATTGAAAGTGACAAGCGTTAAGCAAATCAGAGGTGTAATGGGCTTGTGTAGCAGAAGGGAAAATTGATGTCAAATATTAGGGAATGTTTTTTGAAAGGAAAGGGTCTTGCTCACTACCAGTGGGATGAACTTCCAAGAGAGAGTGTGGAATTCCTATTGAGGAAAGGTGGTCCAATGGGACTTACTAAAGACAAGGTGATTTGTACTATTGACCAAATAAACCTCAGCACCATTGTTAGCTCTGGCTTTGAGGGACGTGATGTCATACTTCTAGTTAAAGAAAATACTTTTGTTGAGATAGAGATTACTTATCCAGTAGGTTGGATTAGGCAGGGCAGAGCCACTAGCATAGACTCTTATTAAAGAAATCCTTCATTACTGAAAATATCAAGGGCTTCATGTCCCCATAAGAATTGTATGTTTCTGCAGACTTGGCCTCTTTGAACATGATCTACAAACTGGACAACAGTCTAGGTATGTCCAAGAGAGAGATTCCAGACTCTATGATCAGAACTTTTGGTGGGCAGGAGCAGAATTGAGCTCCCACTTGGAAAGAAGTCTATTTTTAAGGATGGTCTGGATTGAATGTCAGTGTTAGTTTCCCGCCATTCCACCTGGCATTCTTTTACTCATCTTCCCCTAACTCTCACCCCAATCTAAGTTAGGTGTTTCTCTTCTGGGCTCCCATGGCACTTTGTGTAGAACTTAACCACAATGTTTTCATGGTCTACGTATTTCTGTCTCCTCTACTAAGTTAGGATCATCTTGAGGTGAGAGACATTCTTTTTCTGTGTCCTCAGCAACTAAAACAATGTCTGGGATGGAGCAGGTGCTCAATAACATTTATTGAATGAGCAGACAAGTCTCATTGCCTTAGAATCTGTGATCGATTTTTCGGCAGACCATGCTGAGGCAGATTCTTGCACTATTTGCAGATTGTGATGAGAATGCTTTAAGATCTTTAAAAACATTTGTTTCCATATTAACAATTTAAATGTGAGCTCCTCTCATTTGATTTCATCTTTGCATACTTCCCATGGAGCCTGATACATAGTAGTAGATACTCAATAAATATTTATTGAATGAATGATGTGCTTATTTATTCATTTTTAAAAAAAGGCCCCTTAGGAGCTCCATCAGGTATTGATTTTGCTTGCCAGACTTTTTTGAAGGAAGATAATGATTTACTGAGCAGCAACTATGTGCTGGTCACAATGAGGGATGCTTTTACGTCATGCAATCTCATTTTTAATTAATGCAAATAAAATGAGGTTTCTTTTAACGTCATAAAACATTTAGTATTTCAGACTGGCCTCCCTTTCAGTCCCTCTGAATAGTGGCGTTTTACTGAACATTCATCCCAAGATACCTTCTGGTTTTAGAAAAGATTGCTGTTTCCAGCCTGGCTGGAACAATAGGAAAAGGTTGGCCTTGTAGAAGGAGGTAAAGTATCCTTTTGGTTGACTGTTTGTTTGATCATTAGGGCTTAGGGAGGAAGGTCATTTACCTGGCTTAGAGATTGAGTTTTATCAATGAGTTAGACATGCAGAAACTTTTCTGTGCTATGGCATTATCAATCTAATTCTTCCTAGCCATATTAATTTCTTGTCCTTTATTCTGGTAGTCAGAATTTCTATTTGGGGAAGGTAGTTCTTTTGCGTCAAGAATGGGAAGTCAGTTGGAGGCACTGCAGGCTCTTGCCCCTTAAGGCTTTGTTGATGAAAACATTTTTTGATTCACTCTCTGGGAGTTTTATATTTCACTCATCATTATGTTTCACCTGACAATACAAATCTTGTAACAGCTATGAAGGTTGAATTTAATTAACTGCTTTTCAAAATCGTGCAGTGCTACCTCCATAAAACTACACTTAGGGCATTTGTTAGGGAACTGACATAATGACATAAAAATCTGCATGATGGGAGAATGAGTCATATCTCTTTCTTGGAGAGAGACACAGGGGCTACTAATCCCTTTTGATTGAATACTTCCAACTTGGTGAATTTAAAGCAGCAGTAAGAGAGCCAACTACACAAAATGATGTACTCTATGAAGCCGCTATAAATTCTTTGTTGCTCGGTTGTGCACAGAATTATCACTGCCTATCTCTTTGTTTATGTGGATGCCCCAAGTATCAGGAGAATTAAATAACTAGAAATAAGAGATTCTTGTACTCTCCGAGGCTCGTCTTAATGCATGTAGGCACATGTGTCATAAAGCAAAATAATCAGGAAAGCGGTCTTGCTTGGAAAGCTGTAATGACTGGGTGTTGCTCCTCATATAAATAAAGGAATCTGTTCAAAGGACACTGCTTGAAGCCTTAAATGATCTCCTTCCCAGTAAATACTGAAAACAAGTGACTTATGTGACTGTCTATCCATTGATTCCTTGTACTTTTTTTTTTTTTTTTTTTTTTTGGCGTTTTCTTTGAGGCATTCGGGAAAAGCCTCTTAAGCAGGCCTAAAGATGTATCATGCTCATGCTTATCACAATGTAGATGAGTATAAATGTTCTTTATGATAACAGAAATACTATCACACTGGCTCAGTTCCATGGTCCATCCAGGCTAATATTTTGTCTGAGAAGCTAGAAGATGCTGTTCTCCTTTGTAATATCTACCTTGAAGTTCAGAGCTTCTTATAAACCATCCCAACTCTCCTAAGAAGCATTTTTTTTGGAAAGTTTGAATCTTTTGAAGCTATTTACATGTTCAACTCATAACTTTTGAGGGGTCTGAGTTCCATTTACTCCCCACAGTGCAGCACAAGACTAAATACTCTTTTGCCCAAAATTCATCACTTTTTAAGCTTCAAGGAAGAATCTCCTAGGCTTAGATTTCTAGATTTTGATAAATAAAAACCACGTTCATTTTCGCTGTGCACTCTGAGATTCTGTAGACTCAGATCCTATACCTTTTAGCGTATCTTTCCTCAATGTAGAGGTTTCATCTTTTTGTGTCTTTATTAGGCCCCCCCATGCCAATAACCCATTGTGGTCTTTACCATTTTCAGAGCTCTCTCAATATCAATTCCTTGACTCCAGGGCACAGCAGGATTTGCTAAGCAGTCACCAGCACTGCCTCTCCGGGACACATCCACTCGCTGCCTCCTCAGATAGCGGAAGGCTTCAGCTATGACGAGTATGGCATCGTGCGTCAATGCAGATGTATACTGAAATGGATGCATGCAAAAGAAGAGATCATGATAAATGACACCCCCAAGACTTTCCTTGTTCCTTATGATTTTAATTCATTTGCACTTCTTGCTCTAAGAAGTCACTCTCTTAATTATTAGAATCAAGAGATTTCTCTGGGCAAGCTTGACTTTGAGTCATTCTGGAATGATGCCTCTTACCTCATGCATGCACATGTTAAGATTATTAAGATCAAATGGCTCAGGAAAATCATTCTGTCTTGCTCTCAGTTGCGTGTTTGATATTGAGTGAGTGACTACTAAAAGGCCAGGTCATTTATGGAGGAAGAAATACGTGTGACGTTAAAGGATGTCATGTGTGGATTGGAGAGGAAACAGTGCATCCTAAAGCAAAACTGGGTTATTGGCATTTGTACTAGACAATTCAGATCTGGTATTTACTTAGGGGAAAATGGAAATAGCTAAGTTAGACAGCTTGAAATTAATTTGGAGAGAAACATTAATCATTTCTGTCTGGACCAAGTTTCTGGCGAACTAGGACCCCTGGCCAGCAATAAATCTGTTTTTGTTTCCTTGGGGGAACACAAACCAAAGCTGGTTTTCAATTGTAGAAAATTACAATTATTATTGAGTTTTAAATCTGATAACATTGACAATTCATGGCAATACTTCATGATGCTACCTCTTTCAGGCAAGAACAGTTACTTTCCATTCCTTGGGCATATTGATACATTCTATTAGGGATGAGGCCAGTCACTTAATACAAGGGATTTGTTTATTTACAATTTGAAATAGTAGATATCTTTGCATTAAATGAGTCAACAAAGTATGATTAAAATAAGTGAGCTCCTGTTTTGAAGGGGTAATAAATACTGATAGAATACTTTTTTTTTTTAATGTAGCAAAATGTGCTGAAGGGGTTCTCTCTCTCTCTAGTATGTCCTACCTAATAAAATTGGGAGTGAATACATTGTCATCTTTACAGTTATTTTGTTTGTCTGACTTTTCTCATGTAACTTTTCTTTCAAGAGAAGATCATCAACTATGACTGTAACGGGGCATATGTTCTCTTAGGAAGAAAGATCTTTGTGTCTGCCCATTCTATCTCTATGTAAAGCCAAACTGTGCGCCTCTTTCCAGCTGGCTGCATTGTCAGAAGTCTTAATGTAGTCCAAGCCATGCCAAAAGAGCTATTTAATTTTCTACTTTATTCAGCTTCTAGTAACCAATGCTTGGGCATGCCAAAAAAAAAAAAAAAAAAAGCCCCAGAAGGAAACGTTCATAATACATAGAACACATTAAAGCATCAGGATTTTCATCTCTATGCAATTTTATATCCTAGTCAAAAATATTGTACATCAATTTTTTAAAGTAGGCTTGTTGTCAGATATATACAGAGCAATGTTCTTTAGTGGTAGTACTAAGCAAGAGTAATCTGAAAGTTGTAACCATCTATTTCATTTTTATTCTTTAAATTTTTATTGTGATCTGGGTGAAAGTTTAGTGAACAAATTCATTTGCCAATACAGCAGTTCATACACATGTTGTTTCATGACATTGACTGCAGTTCCCCACAATGCAACAGCTGTCTTCCCACTTCCTCCCTGTAGTTACCTTATCTCTTCTCTGTGTCCTTCCTTCCTACGCATTCCTGCCCCTGTGTAACCATCTATTTAAATATTCCATTTCCTTAAGTTATGTGAAATACTTATAAGCCTGAAGAGTTCTTCTCAGCATGTTCTTAGAATGTTACATCATAAAACCATGAGTTATCAATGAATAAACCAGAGCTGAGATTGTCTTCTCTACAACTTCTGAGCAAGCATAAACTGCTTTTCAGTGCCCTTTTCATACATTTTACCCTTGTTCATTTTCTTGTGCCTAACATAGTGCCTGACATCTTGTATTGCCTCGCACCCCCTAAAATATTGAATAAATGAATTCCCTTTTTCCACTTTTTACCTGGTGAGCCTAAGGATGGCAAAGCAGTGGACAGGCAGTTTTATAAAAATCTAAATAAGCAGATTTAGATTTAGAGGATGTAGTAGTTGTGTGTCAATTGTGTCAAGTTGTACGTCAACTTGGCTGGGCCTGGTTTTGAGTGGCTGGGCAGCTGGATGTAGTTATTCCCCGTGATGAGACTGGTAATCAACCTCATGTGGAATCTACTGGAGCAGCTGAGTAGCTGCCTTAGGGATGTGGTCTGCTTCCAGTATATAAGGAGAAGCATTGAGAAAGGTCTCTGGCGCTTTTTGGCATGGTTGGACCCTGCACGTAGCCCGGTCTTCATTCAGTAGCCTACCATGTTGTCTGCCGATCTTGGGACTCTAGACTTGAACTAGTTGCCTGCCATGTTGTTTGGTAATCTTGGGACTGTACCATTTTATTTGTTGACCTTAGGTTTGTCAGCCTCAGCAAGCAGCAGCTACCTGAGTGAAGAGACACCTTTAGCTTCAGTGGGCTGGGAGAAAGGGGCAGAGCCAAAGCCCAAGGTCAAGGGGCTTTCACCAAGCTCCTAGCTTTGAACTTTCACCCAGCTGGCACTTTGAACTTGGACTTCTAGCCTCCTAAACAGTAAGAGAATAAGCTTCTGTTTGCTCAAGCCATACATTTGTGGTATGTCTGTTCTAGCGGCACTAGAGAACCAAAACAGAGGATAAGTATCAATTTACTGCATAAGAACATTTGAATTACAAAGGATTCATCATAGAGCTTGTGACCGTATTTACTGAAACAAATTAGAACACTTGATCTGACCAGGGGACAGAATGTTTTAAAATGGGACTTCCTGGGAAAATCTAGCATGTTTCACCATAACCATAGGTTACCACGTAACTAGTAAATGGCCTAAATTAATGAAAAAATAATATTGAACTCACATTTTTTTTCTAGAATATACCAATTGTATAAAATAAGGTCCCACTTATATTGTGTTCTGATGTGACCCATGCAGGGTGACCCTGCAGAGGTGATCCAGATGTGTCTCTTCTATGGTCTGTGTTCTCCATTATTCTCCCCTATTCTGTTCTTGCCAGGGAGGAAGGATGTGAGGATGGGTACCTTGGAATCATGAGAAAGCAGGGTTTTTTTTTTTTTTCCTTTTCTAAGGAAGGGTCTTGACTCTACTTTGATCCCTCATCTTGTATCACAGGGGTACTTTCACTTTATCAGGAAGGAAGAATTTCAAGTTAGTTTCATATTCGAAAACAAGCTCTTACCTCAATGCACTGAGGGAGTGAGTTACTTAAAAAGTACATTTGAAGGATCCATTGTGTAACATGAGTAGTAGCTTTCCCCCTAATTTATCTGTTTTAATTCCTGATTTTTAAATAACAGGATTTCTATCCATACGGGAATACATATGAAAAATGTGTGCACTTTAAGCATGACTTTCTGCTTTTAACATTCTTATCTTGATTTCAGGAAAATGAGCAACCTAGGTAATCTAATTATATTTAAAGATATTTTTGCAGGCAGGGAAACATTTCCATTCAATATATGTATAGGCAACACACACTCTGTTCTAGAGCCTAATTCACCTGGGTGCACTGAGATTCATGGAACTTATTAACACAAAGCAACCACATAAATAATGTAAAATCTAATTTCCTGTTTCAGGCGATCAGTCTTCCTTACCTATTCCCACTGCCCCCACCCTATATCTAGCTCAGGTTCTTCTAATATTGTAAACTGCTATGAGCAGATTACAAACGAAATTCATTAAAAAATTAAGTTAACTTATTCCCAAACACTGGATTTTTAAAGACATCATTCTCAATAGCTGCTTTATTCGGCAGTTTAGTTTCCAATGTGGTAGCATCACCTGTAGTTGCCTTTTAGTATCCTTGAATCATTCCTGAGGGAAGACCACTTGATCACAGTATGGCTATGAACACAGGCGATCCTGAGATACTTTGAAAAGCTGGCCTAAGGATGCAACATGGTAGAGAACATTACCTTTAGTGGTGCGTTCTTGGCTTCAGGGAATTCCCTTTCATCCAGCCTCACCCAGCGCTGTATGAACTGCTGAACCATAGGGTTTTCATTGTTGACAATCTGGAATCCTGTAATGTTGGCTCCGCCATGCATAACTCTTTCCAGCAAAATATCAGTAAAACCCTGGAAAGACATTAAGAGGGAATCATGATTGTGGGAGGCTGTGTGTTGTTTATTCGCTGTATATTTGGTTAGATAGAGTGCTAAGGGGAAAATGAAAGTTCCTTCCCCAAGATCACTCCCTAGTAATCAAGGAAATCCTGGACATGGACCAATTCATTGGGCATTATGTCTCTGATCCTACAGGCATGATGGAGAAAATATAAATTCTTCCATTTTTCAGTGTCTGTGTCTTAATTAAGAGGAGCAGCCACATGGATAAACAGAGATGCCAACTTGAAGCAAATGGTAAGATTTGTTTCATTGACTTGCATTTTCCTTCTCTCTTCATCGAGTGCAAATGTAATGCTGGAAAATGTTTCTAAAAAGTCTGACCCTAGCTAGAAGTATAAAAACTTTTCTTCAGCCTAACCTGCCAAACACAGCAGATTGCTTCAGATTCTAGTGGTGAGTGCCTTAGACATTTGTGATTTACAGAAATGCCAAAGAGTGAAAGTGACAGCTTGATTGTACACGACGGTACAAACCCCAGGGTAGGTCTCACATGTGTCCACAAATAAGTCCTGACATCTAGTGCATAGCAGCCACCATGTCCTTTTGTTCCTGCCCTAGCTCTAGCTACTGGCTGGTGTCTCTGTTACCTAAGCTTCCTGAGGGAGTTTCTCCAGGGATCACACCCAAGCCATCTCTGCCTGGGCAGCACCACCAGCTCCCACTGGGCATTGCTATCTTCTGGGATACCTCCACCAGGAACTGCTGCTACTTCTGCTGGATGTCTGTCTCCTGCTGATTGCTGCTACTGTGTATGGGTCCTCAATGGGCTAAAGCCACCATTTATGGTCATAAAGAAATGGGGGAGAATTCTTCTTCCTCCTTTCTTTAGATGTTTTCCCTCAACATTTTAATTTAAAAAATTTCAGATGTACAGAAAAGTTGAAATAATTGTACAGTGCACACCCACCATTCAGATTCTACAATTAATATTTTTCTATATCTGCTTTATAACATATCCATTCATCTCTCAATCCATTCATTCCATTGTTTTGGATGCATTTCACAGTAAGTTGCAGAATTAGTACACTTCACCCCTAATAACTTCAACATTAGGTCATTAAAAAGAATTCAATATTTGTTTACAGTTCTTTTTCTTCCTTCCTTCCTTCCTTTTTTTAAAAGTAAAATTTATGTGTAATGAAATGTACAACTCATAAAAGTACTACTCTGAGGCTTTTTTAAAACTTTTTATTGTGATTTGAGTGAAAGTTTACAGAGAAAATTGGTTTTCCATTCAATCATTCATACACATTTTTTTTTGTGACATTGATTGCAATCTTCACAATGTAATAGCACTCTTTCCACTTCCTCCTTATGGTTACCTTTTCCGTTTGTCCTTCTTTCCTATCCCTTCCTGCCTTCTAAGCTTCATCCCTGGGCAAATGCTGCTCTTTTGATCTTAAATGGTTGACTGTTCTAAGTAGTATGTAGCTCTCTGATATTATTGTTCACCCCATAGGCCTGTCTGTTGTTTGGCTTAGTTAACCCATGAGGATGAGTTCAATTCTAAGCTTGAAGGCTGAGTAAGGGCTATAGTCTTGGGGATTCCACTAGTCTCTATCAGACCAGTAAGCCTTTTTTTTTTTTTAAATAATTTTGAGTTTTGTTCCACATTTTTCTCACATTCTATCCAGGATCTCCTATTGTAATCCCTTTCAGAGTAGTTGGCAGTGGTAGCCAGGCACTATCTAGTTCTTCTTGTCTCAGGGTCATGTAAGCTGAGGTTCATGTGGTCCACTAGTCCCTTGGACTGTTTAAATGCATTTTTTATTTTCTTCATTCCTCTTTGCTTCAGATGAGGGGAGACCAGTAATTATATTTTAGATGGCCACTCACAAGCTTTTAAGATCCCAGTCACTATTCACCAAAGTAGGATGTAGAACATTACCTTTGTGGACTATGTTATGCCAATTGACCTTGATATTCTCCCAGGGCTATGGTCCTGAGCTCACTACTGGTGGGACTGTAAAATGGTGCAGTCTATGTGAAAAACAGTATGGCACTTCTGTAAGAAGTAGGAAATAGAAATACCATTTGATTCAGCAATCCCACTACTAGGTATATATCCTAAAGAAGTAGAGCTGGGACATGGATAGATATATGTATGCTCATGTTCACTGCAGCACTATTCACAATAGCAAAGAGATGGAAATGCTCTAAGTGCCCATCAATGGATAAATGGATAAACAAACTATGGTCCATACACACAGTGGAATGCTACACAACGTTAAAGAATAACCATGAGTTTGCAAAACACCTCATAACATGGATGAACCTAGATAACATTATGCTGAATGAAAGAAGTTCAAATCACAAAAGGACAAATATTATATGAGTGCATTATAATAAAAAGTCAAGGAAAGGTTTACACACAGAAGAAATATTCTTTGATGGTTACCAAGGATGGGAGGGGAGTGGAGGGAAAATTACTAACTAGGTAAGAGGCACATATTAATTTGGATGAAGGGAAAGGCAATATACAAAAAGTGGGGGATGTGCACAATATCACTAAGCAAAAGGAAAAAAAAAAAAAAGAGAGGTGCACAAGAGTTCCAGACAACAAAAGTAAATACTATTACAGACTCAATCCGGCACTATCAGTAGTAACAAACATTAGTCTACAAGAGGATATATAGGTAGCCAGGCAAGGTGATCAGGTATGGGGAAGTGAACAGGACTATACCTATGACCATATACTCTATGAGTTTTGATAAATACACAAACCATTATTACTTAAATCTCTATTAAGTCTTATAAGTTTTAGGTTTTTTTTTTCACTCTAAAGAGGTTTTATTGAAGTATAATCACATAAAAAAATACCTATCTTTAAGTGTACGTTTGATAAAATTACACATGCATGTAACTCACACCCTGAAGGCCCCCTTATGCACCTCCCTATCACCACCCTTGCTGCTGCTCTTTTTAAAAATTTATTGTGGTAAAACAAATATAACAACATGTTTGCCATTTTAAGCCATTTTAAGTGTACAATTTAGTGACAGTCATTGCATTTACCATGTTGTGCTACCATCACTGCAATCCATTTCCCAAACTCTTGTGTCACCCCAAACGGAAACACAGTACCCTTCAGCTATAACTCCCATTCCCTCCTCCCACGAGCCCCTGGTAATCACTCAGAAACTTCTGCCTCCATGTGTTTGCCTATTCTAGATGCTTTATGTAAGTAGGACCATGACATATTTGTCGTTTTTGTCTGACTTGTTCCCTTGGTATAATGTTTACAAGGTTCATCTCAGAAATTCATTTCTCTTTGTAGCTGAATAACACTCCACTCTATGTATACATCTCATTTTGTTTATCCATTCATCTGTTGATGTACATTTTGGTTGTTTCCACCTTTTGGCTATTGTGAAAAGTGCTGCAATGAACACTGGTGTCCGGGTTTCTGTTTGTGCTTCAGCCTTCACTTCTTCTGGGTGTATACCTACGGCTGGGATTGCTAGGTCATATGGTGGTTCTGTGTTCAACTTTTTGAGGAGCCACCAAACTGGTTTCCACAGTGGCTGCAGCATTTTACATTCCCACCAGCAAAGCATGAGGGTTCCATTTTCTCCACATCCTCACCAATACTTATTTTCCACTTTTTCAGACAGTAGCCATCTTAGTGGGTGTGAGGTAATATATTGTGGTTTTGATTTGCTTTTTCCTGAGAGCTCTGGTGGCGTAGTGCCTAAGGCATTTGACTGCTAACCAGAAGACTG
>NW_006921975.1:1033873-1036161 GCF_000298275.1 Orycteropus afer afer
ATTTTGGTCATGTTGTAAGAAGGGACCATTCCCTGGAGAAGGATGTCATGCTTGGTAGGGTGGAGGGTCGACGAAAGAGGGGGAGGCCTTCAACAAGATGGATTGATACGGTGGCTGCAATGATGTGCTCAAGTATAGCAGGGATTGTGGGGCTGGCGCAGGATCGGGCAGTGTTTCGTTCTGCTGTGCATGGGGTCGTTATGAGTTGGAAACGACTCGACGGCATTTAACAACAACAACAACAACTGTTTACCTAATACTGATGAAACAAAAAAACCAAGCCCACTGCCAGTGACTCAAAGTGACCCTATAGGACAGAGTAGAACTACCCCATAGGTTTCCAAGGCTATAAATCTTTATGGAAGCAGACTGTCACATCTTTCTCCTGTGGAGCAGCTGGTGGGTTTGAACTGCCAATATTTTTCACTTTAACCACTGCGCCAACAAGGATCCTTCACATATGTTTGGTGAAAGCGGAAAATAAAAGGGTATAAGTCAGTGGTAGAAACATGGAAGCAAGGAGAGAAGAGATGGCTAAGGAGGAAGTTTGGGCCAGCTCCTAGTCCACCTCCTACATCTATTCCATTCTTAAAAACATGTTTTTATTTTCAAAACAAATTGTTAGAGTCTATTACTGACATGTAGAACCATAGGCCACAAAGTTGTGAATTGAGTCCTGAGTCTGCTCACAGCTTTACTAAAGTAACTAGTGCAACACAACTTGCTAACAAACATACAACAGGAATACTGAACATAAGGATGGGGAAGAAGTAGAAGGAATAGACAGTGTAAGAGATGGGCTTGGGCTCAAATGCAGGAATTGTCAGGCTCTTAGCCCTCCTTTCCCATCCAAATTGTAAAGCACAACACTTTTCCATAGCATTCTGTTAGATTTTAGTCATTGTGCTGGCCACACACAACCTTCATGATGCTTATGTTGAGGCTATGTATCTGCAAGACCAATGTAATGACACTAAAATAGAACAAGAGACCATAAAAGCATATAGAGTGTATAAAAGGGGAAATAAAACTATGGTGATTGGGAAGGTCATGCTCGGATGATGGGTTAGAAATGTTCTGAATTGATTCATGGGAGAAGTTGGCTGGCTCCTGGTTCTCCTTCTCTTACTAGCCTTTTATTTTAAATCATTATTCTTGCTCATACAAGGAGCCTTAGTGGTGCAATGGTTAAGTGCTGAGCTGGTAACCAAAGGGTTGATGGTTTGAACCCACCAAATGGCTCCACAGAAGAAAGATGTGGCAATCTGATCCCGTAAAGATTATAGCCTAGAAAAACCTATGGGGCAGTTCTCTGTCCTACAGCGTCATTATGAGTTGGAATTGACTTGATGACCCCCCCAACAAAAACAGCAATTCTTGCTCATAACGTCTTGCTAGACTTCCTTTCTTGAGCTTCTTATCCATACTCTGAGTTTTGAGAAATGAAGACAAATACCCTAAAAGCTCTGTAAAGTCAGCTGTCAGTTTGACTATCCTACATCCAGTAACTAAAAAGAGAAAGGAGGTATGGAGTGGGGGTGGGGGGGGGTAGGGAGAGGTAGGATTGGAGAGGTTAGGAGGGGTGGTTCCTGGTCCACCTTTTATTTTTTCTTTTGGGTGATCTTTACTTGAATTTTTGTCACCAAAAGTCTGCAATTTCTGGAATTTGAATCTTTATCCTCCCAAAACCCTTATAAAAAATTAATGCAACAGAGCTGGCCATCCAGCATCCATCTCTAGCAGAAAGAAATGGTTAAGGAGTGTGGAGATGGATATTACATGAGGATTCTGCCTGTCAAACACACTCCATTACTCCCATTCAGGCTCACAGGCCCAGCTTTCTTCTCATACTTCTCATTTCTTTTTCCTGTCCCCTGAATACTGCTCTGAATAGAAATAGTACAGTGACCATACAATAATACATATGAATACAGATAGATTGGTTTTTATTGTCAGAAAATCTATATTTTTAGGTAAAATAAAAGTTTGATTACTGGGTTAAATATACGATAACTGACTTTACAAGTTTTTACTTTTTAACTCATGTCTTTGGCTCAGAACTAAACTAACATTTGCTTTTGGGTTCTTTAAGTTGTTTTAGTTTGCTATGACTTTTGTTTCAGGGTTTAAGCACCCAACCCAAGCACGTCTTTCAATGGCAACCAATCAAAAGAGGATAGAAAACCCATATCATTTTTTAAATATATTTATTTAACAGCCTGACTTCAAAAGAAAGTTCTGTATCATGAATTCTATTTCCTGATACTGAGATTCATCTTCTATTAAAA
>NW_006921975.1:1036961-1048773 GCF_000298275.1 Orycteropus afer afer
GCATTTGACTGCTAACCAGAAGGCTGGCAGTTCAAACCCACCAGCCACTCCTCGGAAGGAAGGTTGGTCAATCTACTTCTGTAGTGATACCACCTCGGAAACCCAAGGAGGGGTCGCCATGAGTCAGAAAATGACTCGATGGCAGTGAGTTTTATCTTAAGTGTAATGTGCCTCAAAGTAAAGTCATTATGTGCCCTTAAAATATTTCTTCTTCCTATATTTCTTTTTTCATTTAGTGGCATTGGGTGTGGGGTCCAAAGCACCTGTATTTTTATAAAACTCAGTAGGTGATTTTGAAGCCCAAGTGGGTTTGAGAACCACTGGCCTAGATTATTGTCCTAGTTTCCTACTTGGTATTCTAACTTCCAGTCCTTTACCTCTCTAGTTTATTCTTCACATAATACATTTATCTTCCTAAAATTCCAGTTACGATCTAATACTCCTTTCCTTAAGTCATTGCAATGGTTTCTCACTTTCTACACACGTATTAACAGCCAAATATCTTATCATGACCTTCAAGAGCTTCCATTATCTGTTGTTATCTCTTACTTCCCAGATCTCATTCATTACCATTTCCTTCAACAGACCTCATGCTCTAACAATACCATGTCTCTTTACATGTTGGTACCTTTGTCTATTCTGTTTTCTTGCCTAGAAAGGAACCCTACTTCATCACTTACAACTCTAGGCATCACTATGTATTAAAATTTCATTCTTCAAGAACCATTTCAACTAGTAAAACAATGACTGAGAAGAATCTCTGTCAAATTTGTATCTGTTCTCTGACCATAACAGCATGAAGCTAGAAATCAATAACAGAAAAAAAAACCCTAGAAAATACACAAACATACAGAAATTAAACATCACACTATTTATTAAACCACCAATGGGTCAAGGAATAAATCACAAATCTCCTAGAGTCAAATGAAAATGAAAGTGCAACGTACCAAAACTTATGGGATACAGAGAAGGCAGTACTCAGAGAGAGACTTAATAGCAATAAATGTCTACATGAAGAAAGAAGACTCAAATAAGCAGCCTAACTCAACAACTCCAGGAACTAGAAAAAGAAAAGCAAACTATGCCTTAACCTACCAGAGGAAAAGAAATAACAAAGATCAGAGCAGAAATAAATAAAACTGACAACAGAAAAACAATAGGGAGAATCAATAAAACCAACAGTTTGTTCTTTGAAAAGATCAATAAGATTGCCAAACCTTTAGCTAGACTGACAAAGAAAACAAAAGATGCACATAACCAAAATACAAAACTGAAAGGGGACATTACAACTGACCCAATAGAATTAAAGAGAATTATGACAGAATATTATGAACAATGCTGGCAACAAACTGGATAACACAGATGAAATGGACAAATTCTTAGAAGTTCACAACCTACCCAATCTGAGTCAAGAGGGAATAGAAACTCTCAACAGCCCCTATCAAGTGAAGATATCGAATCAGTGATCAAAAAACTCCCAACCAAAAAAATGTCCTGGACTAGATAGCTTCACTGGGGAATTCTACCAAACATTTAGAGAATTCTCACCAATACTGTTTAAACTCTTCCAAAAGATAGAGTAGGAAGGAATAGGCCTTCATTAATTCTATGAAACAAACATAACCCTGATACCAAAACCAGACAAAGACAACACAAGAAAAGAAAACTACAAGCCAATGTGTCTTATGAATATAGATGCAAAAATCCTCAACAAAATACTAGCAAACATAATCTAACAGCATAGTAAAAGAGTCAGACATCATGACCATGTGGGATTTATTCCAGAAATGCAGGGATGGTTCAACATTAGAAAATCATTCAACATAATACATCACATCAATAAAACAAAGGAGAAGAACCATATGATCATCTCTGTGGATGCAGAAAAAAAAAAATCAAACACCCTTTCTTGATGAAAAGCTTAGAGAAGATTGGAAGAGAAGGGAAATTCCTCGATATTATTCAGGGCATATATGAAAAGCCAATATTATACTTCCTTGAAACTGGGGACAAGACAAGGGTGCCAGCTCTCACCACTTTTATTGAATATTGTATTAGAAGTCTTAGCCAGAGCAATAAGACAAGAAAAAAAATAAATAAATAAATAAAAATTATCCTGATTGGAAAAGAACAAGTAACATTACCTCTTTGTGGATATGATCCTATATATAGAAAATCCCAAAGAGTCCATGAAAACTTCTAGGATTAGTAGAGAAATTTGGCAAAATTGCAGGGTATAAGATCAACAAACAAAAATCAGTGGGTTTCTATACACTAGCAATGAGAAATCTGAAAGGGACATTAGGGAAACAATTCCATTTACAATAACATCTAAGAGAATAGAATACCTAGGAATAAATTTAACCAGGGATATGAAGGACTTATACCATGAAAACTATAAAACACTGCTGAAAGAGATTAAAGAAGACTCTGGTGGCATAGTGGATAAGGCATTTTGCTGGTAACCAGGTCAGTGGTTAAAACTCACCAGCTGCACTGTGAGAGGAAGATGAGGCAATCTACTTCCATAAAGATTTGCAGACTTGGAAACCCAATGGGGGTCTCTATGAGTCACAGTTGACTCGATGACAGTGGATTTTTTTTTAAATAAATAGAAAGGTGTTCCATGTGCGTGGATTGGACGATTTAATGTTGTTAAGATGTCAGTACTACCCAAACAATCTATAGAATCAATACAATCCTGATCAAAATTTCACTAGCCTTCTTTGCAGAAATAGAAAAACCAATCCTCAACTTTATATAGGATGGCAAGAGGCCCTGGATTTCTAAATCAATGTTGAAAGAGAAGAACAGAGTAAGAGGACTCACATTTTCTGATTTTAAAACATACTATGGGAGCTCTGGTAGCATAGTGCCTAAGGCATTTGACTGCTAACCAGAAGACTGGCAGTTCAAACCCACCAGCCACTACTCGGAAGGAAGGTTGGGCAATCTACTTCTGTAGTTATACCATCTCAGAAACCCAAGGAGGGGTCGCTATGAGTCGGGTCTGACTCGATGGCACATAACAACAACAACAACATACAGCTATTAACTCTAAGGAGCTCTGGTGGCATAGTGCCTAAGGCATTTGACTGCTAACCAGAAAGCTGGCAGTTTAAACCCAACAGCCATTCCACAGAAGGAAGACTGGGCAATTTACTTCCACAGTGACACCACCTCAGAAAGCCAAGGAGGGTTTGCTATGAGTCGGAATTGACTCAATGGCAGTGGGTTTGTTTTTTTATTTTTATTTATTTTTTATGTACAGCTACAGTAATCAAAACTGCCCGGTACTGTTATAATAATAGATGCACCAATGAGATAGAATTGAGAGTCCAGAAATAACTCACATGTCTATGGTCAACTGATTTTTTGACAAGGGTTCTAAGTCTGTTTGATAGGGAAAATAGAATCTTTTCAATTAATGATGCTGGGAATACTGAATATTCACATGCAGAAAAAACGAAAACACCATACACAAAAACAAATTCAAATGGATTAAGGACCTAAATATGCAAACTAAAACCATAAAATTCTTAGAAGAATCGCAGGCCTAGCTTTCAATGGATTATCTAATATAATAACAAAAGCATGAATAGCAAAAGACAAAATAAATAAATGGGACCTTATAAAAATTAAAAATTTTGTTCATAAAAGACTTTACCAAAAAAAGTGAAAAGACAAGCTATCAACTGGGATAATATCTTTGGAAACCATATATCCAACAAGAATCAATAACCAAAATATGTATAAATCTTCAAAAACTTAACAACAAAAAGACAAATAACCCAATCATAAAATGATCAAAGGACTTGAATACACATTTCGCCAAAGAATACACATTTCACATTCAAATGGACACCAGACACATGGAAAGATATTCAGCATCATTAGCCATCAGAGAGATGTAAATCAAAACCACAATAAGATGCCATTTCACTCCCACTAGGATGGGTAAGATAAAAAACAAAAAAACCGCTATGAAAATAACAAATGTTGGGAAGGATGTGGGGAAATTGGAACCCTTATCCATTATTGCTTGGGCAATCCTACTTCCGTAGTGATACTGCCTCGGAAACCCAAGGAGGGGTCGCTATGAGTCGGGGCTGACTCGACGGCAAACAACAACAACAACAACAATCCATTATTGCTGGTGGGAATGCAAAATGGCACAGCTGTTGTGGATGGAAAACAGTGTAGCAGTTCCTTAAAAAACTAAAGATAGAACTACCATATGATCCAGCAATTCCACTCCTAATTATACACCCAAAAGACTTGAAAGCAGAGTCTCAAATAGAGACTTGTACACTAGCGTTCATAGTAGCACTATTCACAATAACCAAAAGATAGAAACAACCTAAATGCCCACCAACAGACGAATGGATAAACAAAGTGTGGTGCATACATACAATGAAATACTACTCAGCCAGCAGGAGAAATGAAGTCTTGATCATGCTACAATACGGATTTGTGCCGAGTGAAATCAGCCACAAAAAGACAAATATTATATGGCTTCACTTATATAAAGCAAGAAAAAGCAATTGTCTAGAGAATAAAGTTCATTAGTGGCTTCCAGGGCTGGGAAGGAGAGAAAAAAAGGAGGGTTAATGGGGATGGAAATATCGCATTGATTAAGGGTAGAGTTGCAAAGCTGATTATTATAATTTCTGTCAAGTTGTACAAGTTGAATTGGCAAAAGTTGTATGATAGATATATTTATTAAAAAAAAAAGAAAGAAAGAAAAAGGAGTAGCTGCCGAGTCTGCTTATGTACAACCGAAAACATCATAGCATTTGGTTTCTCAATTTAGAGGTTTAGGGTCATGGTTTCACGGGACATTCCAGTTAACTGGCCTAATAATGTGTTTAGTGCTTCTGTTCGACCTCCTAGTACGTTGTGCAGTGCCTAGGGTCTTAAAGGCTTGCAAGTGGCCATCCAAGGTACAACAATTGGTTTCTATTCACCTGGAGCAACCGAAGAAAAAGGAACATCAGGAACAGAAGGAAGATATGGAATGTGTGGCTAATTGCCTCCATGAACAACTGCCTCCTTTGCCACGAGACTAGAAAAACAGAATGGTGCCCAGTTACTATTACTGGACATTTTGATCAAAGATTCTATGGAAGAATCCTGATGAAAACGGGGGAAAATGCAGTACAGAATTTCAAATTCACATGGACTCTAGGCTTTCTAGAATCGTGAAGCTTGGATGAACTCCTGAAACTACTGCCCTGAGATAATCTTAAACCAAAAATATCCCCTGAAGTCTTCTTAAAACTGACAATGTTTAGCTTAAGAAGTAAGGTCTGCCTTGAGACTATGCTCTTTTAAGAACTACCTATATGAGGTAAAACTGATAACAGCAACTCCAAGGATTAGATGGGAAACTTAGGGGGCAGTGAGTTTATGGCAATGGGGAAAAATAACTCAGAAAAGGAGGGTGAGAACAGTCACACAACCCAAAGAATGGAATCAGTGTCACTAAATGGCGCATGTGGAAACTATTGAATTGGTGTATGTTTTGCTGTGTATACTCTCAACAACAATAAAATAAATAAACTTAAAAAAATTGATTCTGAATCATCTCCCAGGTGGCAGAGGGCCAATTGTGGTCTTTTTATTTTTGCCAACAGTTGCACAGGCTCTTGCCCATTTTGATTACTGCTTCTGGACTTTTGTCTTCCTTTACTATTGCATGTCTTCCCGCGCTTTTTGTGGAACAAGTTCAATGTCTGTGCTCCATAACCACACTGCCAAGTGACTCCAAGCTCCCACATTCTTTCCTTGTGCTAAGTGGCATTTCTGTTAAGCCCATTTTATTATTTCACATAAATTTGAATAATTAGAAGCAATGGTCAGAAACTCAATGATTTTTGTGTGCTTAGACTAGACTTACTAAATTCTAGTGTTGCTTGTATTTCACCAATTCTGTGTGATTGAAATGGATGGTTTTGTTGGTTAACTGCTGCCATGGTGTCCTTTCATGTGGTTGGGCCAATAAACTCAGTGTGCAGAAGGGAGATTAAAGGAGATGAGAGAAAGCAGAGAAAGATTGGGAGCAATCCTTACTGCTGAGTGAGTTGAAACTCTGCTTACTCACTTTCTATGTTCTGTATCTAATGTATTTGTATGTTCTAAGTATCTGTCCACTTGACTGTTTGCATATGTGCCAAACTCACAATATTTGTTGGAAATATGGGTGTAATATCCAGAAGTGATTACTTTGAGAGGAAAACTACTCATTTGGATTTGTAAGTTGTGCTGTGTTTCAACAATTGCATCATGCATGTTTGTTTGATCTAGTGCACTACTACCTATACCTGAACACAACTGTATCAAATCAACCATGACTTTCTGCCTAAGCAGTTCATGCAGTGCCCTGTAATCTAGCCTTGATTAATTTTTCCAGGCCATCTTTTGCACAGATACTGGTTTTGATAATAACAAGACAACTCAGTCTTCCAAAGATTCAAATCACTTTGGTATATTGATCTGCGTGTACTGAAATTCAGTTTCCTTTTGGTAGTGTGGAGAGTTGACATTTGGAAATATAGTCAAGAGTTAATTTTAGAGCACTTATTGTCAAGATATTCTGTGAAGATTTCCTTCATATAGTACCATTCATAACGCCCATTTTGTATAGAGAGGGAAACAAAGCCAAGTTGGGTGGCTTTCATTGAGTTGATGGTAGATTATGGGTGAGAAATAAGAAAGGTGGCTTGCTTGTAGGGAGAGGAAAGCAGTAGAACAAGAGTTGGAAGGCTGCCAAGGGTGACTATCTATCTCACACTTTGGATAAAGGCTGGCTCTGCCTTTAGTGCCATTTGAATTGTTCATCTGGGTGATGCTTGGGTAGGGAAATGCATAGTAATTGTGGCGACTCAAGTTATCAGACTGCTAATGAGAGACACAAGTCTTTTTCTAGAAAGCAGGTCCATCCTCCTGGGAGGGTATAATGTGTCGAGTTGAAGATTACACAACATAAATTAGCACTTGATTACGGGTTGCTGGTATTGTTTATTCACTATTTTATTCTCTAATTCAATCAACAAACATACATTGAAATGTTAAGTACTAGCTGTTATTATAATGCTGAGCCATATCAAACTTGGTTCCTGTCTTCATGGCCTTTGAGTCCAATAAGTTATTTGTATGAATATACAAGTAATTACAACTTGATATACGTGCTATTAGTGAAAAAAAGAAAAGCCAGTCATCCTTTTTTGTATTAATAGCTTCATTGAGGTATAAGTTATATACCATAAGATTCATTTGTCACTGATCTTTTCAAAAGTATAAATCAGATCATGTCTCTCCCTGCTCAAAACTCGTCAATGGATTTATGTTACTGTTAAAACAACAATAAGAACAAAGCTAAAGCTTCTTTACCTGGTCTCCTAAGGTCTTACATAACCTGGACCCTGTCATTCGCTTTGTTGTTGTTGTTGTTATTTACCATTGAGTCATCCCTGACTAATGGCGACCCCTCCTTGGGTTTCCGAGGCAGTATATCACTACAGAAGTAGGATTGCCTAACCTTCCTTCCGAGGAGTGGCTGGTGAGTTTGAACCGCCAGCCTTCTGGTTAGCAGTCAAGTGCCTTAGGCACTACACCACCAGAGCTGCTGTCATTTGCTCTACTCTAGCCAAAATTGCCTTCTGATGGTTCTGAGACGATATCAAGCTCTTTTCTGCCTCCAGGCCTTGACAAGTACTGTTCCCTATACGTTGTGTGCACTTTCCTGGATTTTTCATGTAGCCGGCTCCTTCTTACTCTTCAGATCATTGTTTCAAAGCCATGCTTTCTGAGAGGCCTTCCCTGACCACCCTACGCAAAATACTGACTCCTTAAACTTTCTTTGTCTTCTCTTTATTCTCTGTACCACTACCTGTCCTATCTCCACACCACTCAGATAGATAGATAAATAGACAGACAGAGAGATAGCTGTTGTCAAATTCATCTGATTTGTGGCAACCTTACGTGTAACAGAACAAAATGTTGCCCAGTCCTGCTCCACCCTCACAGTTGCCAGCATGCTCTCGTCTATTGCTGTGGCTATTGCGCCAATCCATTTCACTAGAGGTCTCCCTCACACATGCAGGCCCTCCACTTCACCAAACATGATGTCCTTCTCTGGCAATTGATTCCTTCTGATGATGTGTCCAAAGCCAATGAGTCAAGAAGTGCTGTGTTGTGATCCAGAAGGCTTTCATTGGCTAATATTCAGTAGTAGATTGCCAGACCTTTCTCCCTAGTCTGTCTTACTCTGGAAGCTTCACTGAAACCTGTCCATCATGGTTGACCCTTCTAGTATTTGAAATACTGGTTGGCATAGCTTCCAGCCAGGACCATAGCAACATGCAACCCACCATAATATGATAAACTGACAGATGGGTGGTGACACCACCATGCACTTGTATTGTTGTTGTTACTTGCCATGGAGTCAGTCCCAACTCCTGCTGACCTTATATATAACAGATCTGAATGTTGCCTGGTCCTGCACCATCTTCACAGTTGTCGATGTGCTTGCCTTCCAATCCAGGGGGCATAGCTTCCAGCATCACAGCAACGTGTAAGCCACCACAGTACAACCAACTGATAGATGGGGGATGGATCACTTATGAGCTCCAAAAATTTTATCTGTCTGATATAATTATAACATTCTTAAGGATAGCTTCCCCTATCTTTCTGCAGGAGAGTGACCAAAACCAAAGTGTTGGTATACACACACACACACACACACACAGAGAGAGAGAGAGAGAGAGCTCTGGTGGCATAGTGCCTAAGGCATTTGACTGCTAACCAGAAGGCTGGTGGTTCAAACCCACCAGCCACTCCTCAGAAGGAAGGTTGGGAAATCTGCTTCCATAGAGACACCACCTTGGAAACCCAAGGAGGGGTCGCTATGAGTCGGGACCGACTCGACAGCAGTGAGTTTGGTGTTTTGGTTTTCGATACAAACTGTAAAGATCTTTAGAGTAGTAAGTACCATTCGAAGTGTGTGTAGACTGGTGCTGGCTCGCTAACTATTTGTTACCAGTCTGAGATGACAGAAGAACAGAAATTGCAAGCAAGCCTTTATAAACCTTTATAGCAATTTGACAGGGTAATATTTTGGCTGTTGAATCTCATACTAAAAAAATATTAGGCTTGTATTTTATCTATCTTGTTTTGCTTATTTCAGGTTTTTTAGTAATTCTTTTTTTTTTTTTTTTTTATTAGTCTGTGAAGGATTGCAGGGAGCGGAGGGACCTGGTCTTTCATTACAGATAGTTTGAGAAGCACTGGTTTTCAGGACATGATCTGGGAGCCTGGGGGAGAAAACAGAATTCTCTCAGTTCTTCCTGCTAGAACACTGGATAGGACAGGATCTTTCCTTATTGATTGCAAGCAGCAGAGAGAGAAGGGAATGGTTGACTTTGATGGAGGCAGTTTTGGACAGGGAGAACCAGAGTCTTGAAGTTGGTTACTTGAAGCTGCCAAGTGCTGTAGCTTTCTAAGGCATGGCAGGAAGGTGCATCCCAGCCCAGTCCCCACTCCTCATTCCTTTGGTGCTCTGCTGTATGCTATCTCCATTTGGAGAAGAAAGTGAATCCTGAGCCACCAGAGAGGTCATGTACGCAGGGAGGTGACTGGGCTCCCTGGCATTTGGGACCCAGTGGGAGTTCTTCCCTCCGAGCCCACCGCCCTTGACTGCGAGGCCAGGCTCCAGCCCAGTGAGCTCTGTGATTGCATGCCATCTGCCCGGGTGTCACTGATCACAACGCATGGCTGGGAGCATTTGAGTTTTTTATTTAGAACATTAAAAATGGAAGAACAAAAGAAGGGAATGTGGAGAACAGAGCAAGAAGACCTGCAAGGGGAAGGAAGCAGAAGGAAACAGTTGTTATTGGAAAGCAAAACAGCATGACACAATCTCATTCAAACTCATTTTCTCTCTAATCCAAATAGGCCCTTCTCTGGTTCAGGTACACTCTGAGAGCTGGTAGGCAGAGAGTTTGCTTCTTCAAGCTAAGCGACTCCTGGCTGCCTTTTCTGGTGACATTCTATAAGTAATGCTTTTGTTTTAGTGATATTTTGCAAATATTAGATATCATCTAGTGCCCCCCCCCGACCCCATCATTATCTCTTAGTACACTAATAATATGAGTGGAGTGGGTGGAAGAGAAAGCAGGAGAAAAAGGGGAATGAGAGAAAGTGGAGGAGAGGTGTGTGAGAGAGGGAGGGGAGAGGAGTGTGAGAGCGAGAGACAGAGAGAGAGAGACCTGGAGCGGTGAGGGAAGGTGGCAGTGCCTCAAGATGCATTTCATATTGGCCCTTTGGGCAGATTTCAAGCCCAGCTTCAGAAAACTGTCCTTTTTTTTTTTAAAGCCCTTTTGTCTCTGATAACTTCACCCTTATAAATTTACAGCTTGTACTTCATTCATTTATATTTATCTCTTTGCAAATGTGACCTTTGTGGGGTTGATTGCCTCATTGACTTGCTGGGGTGGGGAAAGTGGGAAGAACAAAATGTGTTCTACCAACAGTCTGACCAACTTGGATTGGAAACCTGATTTGGAAATAGATTAGTTACGAGACTTTGGGCAGGCCATTTGTCTTTATGGAACCCATTTTCTGATCTGTAAAAGGACTGGGGTGTGAGGGTAAGCAAGAGATTTCTCATCATAGGATTCTGAGACAATTAAATGAGAAGTGTAAGGAAGACACCTAGCCCAGCACGGGAGTCTGCGATGTGTTAGCTTCTTCCTTTTCTCCCCTAATACAAAGCTCTTCTTGACTACCTGTACCTATGGCTCTCTACCCCTAGAAGCTGACATTACTGAACCTCTGTTTGCAGAGTCAGCACTGTCCCCCAACTCTGGGACCAGTCTTGGCCTAGGCAAGGAAAAGGTCAGATCTTCTAAATGGTTAACTAATGCAGCACCAAATGAACCCTGCTGTGGCTTGCCTTCTCCAAGGAGCATCTCAATAGCTTGTTTCTTTGGTCTCATTTTAGGGCCTGGGTACCCAACATCTGTTGTTTTGGACCGTCTCCACCCAGATTCAATTTGCCTTGTGTCAAATACTTAGACTGTTTCTATTGAATCTTCAGATTTTGAGCTCTCTTTAGAACTTGGCTAAGGGTACTCACACTCCTTTTGGCTTTTGCCCACCTGGGCTAATTTTAAGACTTCCGTCTGCCTTATGACTTTATATCCATCCCCATGGATGACGGGCCCTAGCTTTGCTCCCCTATTTATAGCCTCGGCATTCACCCAGCTGCTGTGCCTACACTCACACTCTTGGCCTTCCCAGTTCCAAACCAACCATCTACCAGGGAAGAAATGTAAAGCTGGAAGTGATGTTGGAGTGTTTTTCAAACTTCAGTCATGGAAATACCACCTTTAGAGCTTTCTTTCTTTCTTTTTTTACCATGTAGTTGAACCATCTGATTATTATTTACCTAATATTTTTCTTTATATGAATTCATATTTTTAACCTAAATATCTACTTTAGTCTCATTCCAAGGAATGGTATCTCTAAAATCACAGAACTGATGGGCTAGTTATCTTTTTTTCTCAAATACACATTTAATGTAAATTCAAAACTAATACATTTAAAAAGAAGTTCAGCTGTGTGCTACCTAAAATCATCTGTGCACAAATAGCACATTTTGGGAAATAGTGATCTTATCTAACTCTCCATTTAACAGATTAAGAAACAGGTTCAGAGAAGTTTGGTTTATCACAGGCTGTGGTAGTGTAGTGCCTAAGGCACCTGACTGCTAACCAGAAGGCTGGCGGTTCAAATCCACAAGCCACTCCTC
>NW_006921975.1:1048968-1076708 GCF_000298275.1 Orycteropus afer afer
TGGCTCCTTCTTTTTCAGCCATTGCTGATTTTAGTTTAGGTTCCTACACATAATGAGCTACAATTAGGAAATACATGTAGGAAAAAATGAAATCACAACACACCTGGAAATGTAGTGTAAAAGATCCTGATCCAGAACCTTACCCTGAGAGAAAGAGAGGGTGCTTGACTGACAGACTGTATACATTAAGGAACTGGTTACCTCTGACACTAGAGTAGAGAAACATCACCGCTTTAGAGAGTCCTGGAAAAGAAAACAACAATTAATTATGGGAAACTCTTAAAAAGAAATGATTCACCAACTGATGCAGAATTTAAAAGAGACTTACCTGCTCTATTGGGACATCCACTTCTGGCCAAGTCAGATTATATCTCTGGCTTGTGCTCCTGGTGGAATCTTTTCTTTCTACCAAGAATTTCCAACAATTCATAATTTTCTGTAGCTCATTGTTCACTTTGAAATGTGCACCCTGGCCTGTGACAAGCCTTTGTTGAAGCATCCATGGAATATCTGTTTCTTTCCACTATAGGATTGCTACCAAGGGAAGGCCATGCATATAGAAGTCTTTGTTAAGTAGATGGAGTTCAGTGACAAAGAGAGACATGAAGGGCTATGGTACAGGTGATCCCAGGAGGCTTAGTTAAGCAATGTGTGTGTTGTTGACTCTGTATTTGTACAAGAAACGGTGGTTCTGTGCTGTTGTGATACCAAGATTCAGATTGGCCTTTGCTCCTTTGTGTGTGTGTGTCCTCAGCTTTCATCCAGCTGGCTCATCTTGCAAGACCAGATTGCTCATCTTGAAAGGAAGCATCTTCTTAGATCCACTTCTCCTTTTCTTGACCATCCAAATGACCTCTAAATAGTTTTGCCTTACTCTCTCTCTTTCTGTTTGTGGGTATTTTTCACTGCTTAAAAAATATGGAAACCACAGTAGGGATAATCTGTCTCCTTACTGTTATCAGACATAAGCAATAATTCCTATCTCGATTGTCCAAAAGCAATTTGATATAGAATATAGGGACTTAGAGAAACACATGGCTGAGTTCAAATGAACAGAAAGCCACTAGTAGAAGAGAAGGAGTGCAGTTCAAAGCATGCTAAATGAGCCCATGTTTTCATTACTCAAACTGACACTATACATTGCTTTATTCTTGAAGGGACAGACTTTGCTTGTTCTTGTAGTATATACCCCCCCCCCCCAAGGTTTCATAATTCTGAGTTCTATGCTAGGCTCTCATCTCAGTTTACCATTATTTCCCCCACCCTTTTCCTAGTGATTCTATCTTGCAGTCCTATTACTCCACAGGCTTTCATTTCCTTCAGGCCTAAGTCTCAAAATCGAAACCCAAGATCAGCTCAAGGATTATCAGTACAAGTAAGGAGAATCAGAAAATTCTAAAATGGGCAAGGCTTTTAGAGATCATCTGGTCATCTTAGGCCTACTGAGACAGCCATTGATATGCACTGTTGAGATTTCTCTTCAAGACAGAACCTGCCTAAAGGAGGTATGTTAGCTGAAAATCAACAGCTTCAGGTGCCTTCAGGATCTGCTCTAGTTTTCAAGTGAAAGCTGTGTGCTTCCTGGGCAGCTGCTAGCCAATGGCTAAGCAAGGTGGGGTACAAGAGCTCGCTATTTCTAGGCATTTGAGGACTCCTTCATGTGCAGTCTTTGCACCAGAGCGCCCAGTTGTACTGGCCAAGACTTTCTCAGAGTTATACTACAGTTTGAAGCTCTAGCAACCCTCCTTCTTTTCCCCTCCTTCACAAGTATCAGACCTGCCTTGCAGTCTGAAGCTCTCGCTGCCTATTCCTGCTCTCTCTCGATTTTATCTCTCACAGGTGTTACTCTCAATAAATAAATGTCTTGCATTTCTCACTACGTCTTAGCATCTGCTTCCAAAGGACCCAGCCAACACATGAACTAACCTTCTATCCCCACTTGAGTTTTACAATAAGGAAACTGAAGTCCATAGACGTGAAGTAACTTACCCAAGGTATCATAGCTAGTTAGTAGCAATGCAAGTATGATAACTTGAAGTTCTTGACTCCCCAGGCCAATGTTCTTTCCTAAACTTCAGTCATCCATATACCAATTTCACAGTTTTGCCATATCTGTTTATCCCTGTGTTATTGTTTACTTATCACATTAAAAACATTTTACGTCTTGTTAAATCTCTATTCTAGCCTAGTATGGAATAATGATATCTATCAAATGAGAATTTTGATGTGCTAGTTTTAGGAGCTCTGGTAGCATAGTGCCTAAGGCACTTGACTGCTAACCAGAAGGCTGGCGGTTCAAACCCACCAGCCACTCCTCGGAAAGAAGGTTGGGCAATCCTACTTCCGTAGTGATACTGCCTCGGAAACCCAAGGAGGGGTCACTATGAGTCGGGCCGACTCGACGGCATACAACAACAACAACAGTTTTATATTTTTCTAATACATGTTAAATAAATATATTACCAATATAATTCAAAAAGCTTGTGTTTATATTCCCTAGAATCACCTCATGTACTGTCAGTGACATGTGAGCCCCACATTTTTAAACATTGAACTATATACCTCGTGCTTCCTAGGACATAGAAGGCAGGGGAGAAGGAAGAGGAAGAGGAAGGAAGACAGGAGGGAAGGAAGGACAGCAAAATACATATTAATGAGGAGAGAATAGTAAAAACCCGTCAATAACTGCCTCAGGTGCCTTGTAGTGACATCCATATTTCCTGCCAAGCCCCTGTTTAACCTCCATTGAGTCAAAAAACAGCCTTGATGTACAGGGGGCCTAAAAGCCAAATTGAATGTACTCAGATATAAATTAAGAATAAAGATTTCTCCTCCTAAAAGAATTGATTCACTTATCCCCAAAATGGACTGAAGTGCTTCACTTTGAGCAAATTATTGGATTCGATGCACAGTACATTTGAAAGTCGTGGCTGTAATCTTTACCTGATAAAAAGTTTGAATGTACACACTTCCTGAGAGAGAAATTTAAATAACATTTCCTTTCTCATTTTAAAATATGCTTTATTAAAACAAAATAAGATTTTTTCTTTGATTTAAAGAATCTAAGAACATAATTATAATAATCTTTCACCTTTGTTGCTATTCTTTTGGCTTAAGAGTGCTATAATGATTGTGATTCTGTTGTACTAATGAAACAAAATTGGGGTTAGAACTCATGTTATGTAATAATTTAATACATTCTTAGTATCTCAGTGATAAATTAACATTCTTATTTCATTTCTTGGAGATAGTATTATTCAGCATTTCTGCCAAACAAATACTACTGATTTAGAAGCCATTTTTTTGTCAATTCCTAAACCAGTTGAACTGTTAGAGAAAGAAGAGCTATAAACTAAACTCAATGCAATGCTAGCTTCTAGAATATCATACATTTTATCAGCACAGGAAGTTTGAAGGGTAAAGAGTCAAGTTATGTTTTATAAGTAGAAAGGTGGCTAGAGACTGACAGAACCACTTAATGTCCTACTCTAGGAGCTCTGGTAGCATAATGCCTAAAGCATTTGACTGCTAACCAGAAGGCTGGCAGTTCAAATCCACCAGTCACTCCTCTGAAGGAAGGCTGGGCAATCTACTTCCGTAGTGAGACCGCCTTAGAAACCCAAGGAAGGGTCACTATGAGTAGGATCCGACTCGATGGCAATGAGTTTGGTTTTGGTTTTCTGGTGTCTGGTTTGTAAAGTTTTGGTAATGGTCTGCTTCTGGAAGGACAAATGCAGTACTGATGTGGACTCACGCTTGGATCAACTGGGAGTGAGTCAGTTTCCTATGATCTCTGTATTTTGGTTTACATTTCAAACCCAAATGGAATACAAGAACAAGTGAAGAATCATATCAAATTATTATTATTATTTTAAATGAAGGGAGAATATAAGCTTACCAGATAAAACAAAGACAGCATAATTGAATACAAGAGTATTGTATTCAGGTTTTGGTTTTTACTGAACTCATTTCTCCAAGCTTCTAGAGAACACAGTAGGTACTTCTTTGTATTTCCTTTTTGGCTGATAATAGATGACACAAACCAAATAGAATATAGTGCCCAGGGAACCTTAAACTTTACTTGTTCTTACCAGGTTAGCAAGCATGTAGTGATAACCTCTTGAATGTTTCCCCAGGATCACAACCTGCAGAAAGAAGAAATAAGAAATATTGCTTATTCAAGAAGAGGATTTTCAATTGCATGGTGGGATGACTAGATCAACTGTTTTAAAATGATCATCAAAGTGTTAGGTCTTTTTTATGCAGTAAAACCTCAGTCAATTGGACCAGATTTCTTTTTATTCCATTTTATTTTCAGGGCGAGAATACAGAAAGAATTGCTAGTATCAGTTAAAAAAAAAAATCCAAACAAGGGGGAAAAAAAAAACCCTCCACTTCCAGGTCAGTAGCATCATTGTCACTTAAAATAGATAGCAAAGGCGATGCCGGTGGTGATCCTCCACCCATGAACTGGATTTCTGTGCTTAGCTGTTGAGTCGGAAAATGGGCTGAACTGTGCATACAAATTAGAAAATAGAATGTACAGTACATTTTTTTGTTATCTGGAATGCTTAGGGAATAGAACACTCAAGGAATGGGGTTAATGGGCTTTTCAGGTTAACTGAGGTTGCTTTTGTCTATTGAAAACTTTTCTGAAATGCTTGCCTTCCTTTTCCTGCTTTCATATGAAAGACTTGTGATAATCTGTCTTTAGGTGTTGATCGCAGGACCTTAGGGCAATGATTATCAACTGGGGGCAATTTTTCCTACCCAGGGCCATTTCAAGCAATCTTTCAAACATTTTTGGTTGTCACAATTGGAGGAGATTGCTATCAGCATCTAGTGGGTAGAGGCCAGGGATGCTGTTAAACATCCTACAATGCATAGGACAGCCCCCCACAACAAAGAAATATCTGGCTCAAAATGTCAGTAGTGCCACGGTTGAGAAGCCCTCATCATTCCTATTATAATTTTTATGTGCAGCGCCCTATTAAGACTAAATCTTGTAGTTCACAAAACCAAAAAAAAAAAAAAAAAAAACCACAACCCAATGCCACTGAGTTGGTTCCAACTCATAGTGACCCCCATAGGGTTTCCAAGGCTGTAAATCTTTACAGAAGTAGATTGCCTCATCTTCCTTCTACCAGAGCGGGCAGTGGGTTTGAACCACAGACCTTCTGATTACCAGCCAAAGGCCTTACCCGTTGCGCCACCAGAGCTCCTCTGTAGTTTACAAAGTGCTTCATCATTCCAAAGTATGTAAGTGATTGGGCTGAATATTTTCCAACCCCAGGGTGTTGGCTGAAAGTTGGAAGTTTTCAACCAAATACCTGATATAAGCTTATTTCCTTGTTATTTACCTCTTTTCTTAGAAGCTAATTGCTGCAAAAATTCTGGCCAATTGAAGATTTCATATAATGTCATTTTGTTGAGTATTGACTGTGTGTACTATGCTGGATTCAAGGAGTGGGGATGGGGAGGGAAATAAGATAGAGGTTTAAGACCCATCTATAGGTGGACCCGGTTTAGTACAAGCCTGAAGCTAATAAAATTTTGGGAACCTTCTTTAAGAAAAATACAAAATTACTAATATAATATTTGAAACTAGTCCTTGGAAAGAGCCTGTGCAAGTAAGGGGCCATTAAGCTTAAGCATCTTGATAAATTTTCCTATCAAAGCTATCAAAAGGTTTACAAACAAGATGGGAAGACAAAATTGCACATATATCAAAAAATATACAACTGACCAATAATAATAAAATAATGGCCTTTAATTAAATGTCTAGTATATGCCAGTCCCTGGGTGATGCAAATGGTTTGTGCTCAAGTACTAATTGAAAGTTTCGCAGTTAGAACCCACCTAGAGTTCCTCAGAAGAAAGACCTGGCAATCGACTTCTGACAAAGCAGCCTTTGAAAACCCTATGGAGCACAGTTCTGCCCTGACACACATTTGGTCGCCATGAGTCAGAAGCTACTCCATAGCACTGGGTTGTTGTTGTAAGTATATGGCAGGCACTGTGCTACGTGCTTTTTATGGATTTAATCCCCAGAAGAAGAATTTATCAGATGAAATAGCTTTACTCTCATTTTACAGATGAGGAATCTCAGCTAAAGAAAGTTTAAATAATTTCCCCAAGGCCACATAGCTAGGGAATGGGAAAGCTGGAATTTGAACCTGGGTCTGTGTGCCTCTAGAGCCCACACTCTTGGCATCATCACATGGTTATTAGTAAGTGCTAAATGCCAATTCTGATAATAGCTCTAGGCTCTTAGAGAACAAGACAAAGAGACATCTAAGGCCTGGGATGGACAAGGAAAGCTTTATGGAGGGAGACAAGGTATAAGCTGGTTCAGAAGAGTGGGAACTTAAATTTAAATAGCAGGCTGGCATTAGAAGTTCTCAGTGTATTTGAAGTGTTGAGAGAAAGAGCAAGAGAGAGAGAGAGAGAGAGTAAGAGTGTGCACACGTGAAAAGTGCTGTTTTTGATTAATTTAAAATATGAGCCACATCTCTGACTGATTATTTATGGGGGAAATGAAAGGTTAATGAATGTCTTGAGGAGGCGATTTCTCATGCTGCCACAACACAAAATGAGCTGTTAGGTATCTGCTGGGATGTATTCTTTAGCGTCCGCCGGTGAGAAACACTCTTACTGGTGACATTTGTTAACTTTTGGTGGCAAGTTGGGGCCATACATTTGTTGAATTTTTAATTCACTGACAATGTTCAACATAATAAACCAGAGGGCTTTGAGTTTTGCCCGAGAAATGAGCAAGATTCGTAAGGCTATCTGACAGAGCTGAGAGGGGAATCAGGAAGCAAACCCAAAGGAAAGGGAGTGAGTGTTGTCTCACTGGAGGCTTAGAGTTGTTTCATGGGAAGGAAAGACAAGAAGGGGAAATGGAAAACATCCGTGTTGTGAGAAGAGCCCAGAATGAGGAAGAGGAGGGCCCGACCTTGTCCTTTAAGTACTGTTTGATCGTGGGCAAAGCACTCAACTTCCCTGAGCCTCCACTTCCTTATCTGTGCTCTGGAGCCATGAGACTGGCTCTTCCTATCTCAGCTGAGTTGTCAGGATCAAACGGGATGAAGTGTAGAAAAGTGGTTGGGACATGCCTTATGTAAGTGTATGATATTGTACAAACGTGGGGAGGGGGTCATGCACCAGTACCTTTTTTTTTTTTTTTTTTTAGGTTCAGAAAAATTTGCAGGTCTAGGAATCTCTGCTTTAATCTATCCCCAGGTGGTCTGCTCGGGACAAACAAATCCACTTATTTGAAGGCAGTGCTCTTACAACACTATCCTTTCAAAACTTAGCCTTAAACTAGAAGGAATGGGAAAGTTATCTAAAGATAGGAACCTTAAGTGTCACAAAACTGCTGCCTTGAAGCCCATAATTAATTCCTCATCCTCTCTGCTATGCCTTCTTAACTCTTATTTAGCATACAGTCCTTACCAATCTTGGTTTCTCAGTTCACAGTAAATTAAAAGCTACAAACTATAAGGGGTGTATATGGAGGGAGGGAGTGATATTAGCAAGAAGTACATTAGCAGCAGAGGAAGTGATAGACTGACTTGAAGGAGAAGGAGGGGACAGGAAAAAAAAAAGCAGACAGCATTGTACTACTGCACAGTATAATCATGGATGCTGTCTGAATGCCTGAGTCATCAGGGAACCGTTTATTGCGTTCACTCAGAAATTTCTGCTGAAAAATCCAGGGCTATGTAAAATACATTTTAGGGAAGGTTTCCATCAGAAATGCTCCAAGTCCCAATACTTATTAAATGTCAGCTACCTTGAAATTTTACTTATGGAGCAGTTATAAGGAGCCCTGATGGCACAGTGGTTAAGCGCTCGGCTGCTAACAGTAAGGTTGGCAGTTTGAACCCACCAGCTGCTCTGCAGAGGAAAGATGTGGCAGTGTGCTTCCATAAAGATTACAGTCTTGGAAACCCTATGGAGCAGTTGTCCTCTGTCCTACAGGGTTGCTATGAATTGCAATCGACTCGATGGCACCGGGTTTGACGGGTTTGGGAGCAGCTATGATCAGACTGTTGATCCAACTAAATGAGGCTGCACTGTACAACATGTCTTGTTTTGTCCTTGTTTTGGAATTTTTGGTGCAGAGATTGTGGGAGTAGGGGTGGGATGGGAGGGCTGTGTGTAATACTGTGCACAAAAGAACTAGTTAACGGGAGCGGTTCTTGTTCAGTTAGTCCTAAATCTTTATTCTTTCCATCTGTTATAGATGAACAAGGAATAAATTGTACCCTCAGTTATTTAATGGCTCTGGTAACCAAAAGAATATTCAACTTTCCTTTTACAGTGATTATAATAGCCCTTTCTGAATTAGTTTCAGAACCTTGAGTATAAAAGCTGCTTTTACAGTCTCCTGTGAAATTTAAGGGGGAAATACTGAGTTCCCACATCCGTGCTCTGTATTCACTGTGCCTTTGTAATAAGTGTTGGAGATGATGGATGCCTTGATACGATGGCAGATATGATTAATGTGAAAAGGGGAAATGTGCAAAATGTAGATAAAATTCATTGTTTTAAGCAAATTTATTTTTATCCTTGCAAATAGGATCTGAAAGAAAAATGCCAAAGTCCTCATTCGCTGAAGCTTAAACAACAGAGTTTCATTCGCAAAAAGAAAAAGCTTTTCCATACTATGCACTGAGCCTTGCAGAGAGTAGGGCATCAAATTATTTGTCAAAGGAGTCAGTGAATCATTGTCTACCTGTTTGGGAAAGACCCTTGAAGTCAACTGCCCTTATTGAGCCCCTAAATCCACTTATCGGAGGAACAGAGGGCCGGGCATCACTGAGTAGTTAAAAATAATTAACAAAATGTTCAGTTGGTTTTCTATGTAAGGGGACTCTTCTGATTCAATTTAATGTTTAATCTAAATAGTTTCATAATTTTTTGTGTGGTTGTTATTTGCCGTCGAGTCAGACCCGACTCACAGTGAACCCTCCTTGGGTTTCCGAGGTGGTATCACTACGGAAGTAGAATGCCCAACCTTCTTTCCGAGGAGTGGCTGGTGGGTTTGAACCGCCAGCCTTCTGATTAGCCGTCAAGTGCCTTAGGCACTACGCTACCATAGCTCCTTTCATAACTTTAGAAATTTGAAATTAAATTGCTCCATAAGACTACTTGAGCAAGGCCCACAGACCTTTTGGGAGGCAAAAGCATCTGTTTTTCTATGCTCACAGTTTAAAAAAAATAAAAAAAAAACCTATGTGTGTGGAAAAGTGTGTATTTTTTTTTTTCCCCTCTTCTTCTTAGATCCATCTGGTATGCAGATTAGGTTATTTGCAGACCTAAGTATCTCCATGTTTGGCTTTTCTACATCAGTGCCAAAAAAGGATCTATGTATAAAGATTGATCTTGCTTTGAATACAGAACATGCTTTGATGTTCACATTAATCTGTTTCTATTTGATTTAGGAACCTAGTGAATGTGTGAGGAACTGGGTAGAGAATTGCAGGGGTAATTTTTGGTTTTAATTCACCAGTTTTTTTCCCCCTCATTTATGGTATGGATATTTTTTCCTTGAGAAAAAGCTACTAGACCACTTTGTGCTTAAAGAGAAGTGCCCCCCCCCCAATCCCAGCTCCCCTTCCGGATCCCTCAGCTAAAAAGGGTACTGTTGTCCTAAAAGGAGCCCTGATAGCACAGTGGTTTAAGTGCTTGGCTGCTAAACAAAAGGTCAGCTGTTGGAACTCGCTAGCCTCTCTGTGAGAGGAAGATGTGGCAATCTGCTTCCTTAAAGATTATAGCCTTGGGAACCCTATGGGGGCAGTTCTGCTCTGTCCTATTGGGTCTCTATGAGCCAGAATAAAGTCATTGACAGTGGGTTTGGTTTGGCTGTGCTATGGTAACCTATCTAACTTCAGCTGTGATAGGAGTTAGATGAGTTGTATGCTATAGAAATCAGCCTTAGAAGATGCCACACCGCCCAGAAGAAATCTTCTATATGATAAAAGGCATTCTTCTTGAATTAAGCAAACCCCGAACGACTCAATTGCTTTAGTCTTGGTAAATACAGGAATCAACTCTATTAGAATTATTTGCTAATGATTTCAATTTGCATGCATGCTTTCCTATAACTGAATGAGATGGCTTCATATTGCAGTCATCTGATGTGAGTCAAGGTGCTGGATTAGTGAGGCAGAGAAGAGCCAATCACTCGCACCAAAGTCTGCCCAGTGGCGGAGGGTGGTGGTGGTGCAGATGGACAAAGAAAGGCTGAAGCTTTTCATAAAGAAGGAAAAGGGGGGTATGACTGAGAAATTTCATCAATGCTTATGCTGTCTACAGGGAAGCTTATGCAGAGAGGGAGCAATTGAATAAGGCAGCAAATCAAGTGCTGGGATGTGCGGGTTAGAGGACAAGGATCTCACCAAAGAACATGTCTGTGGGAAGTCTCACTTCCCAGACTTTAATATAGCATCCAGCATGACTGAATGGAATATGTGGAAGATTTAATGCTAAACAGCAGGAGAGGCAAAGAGTGGACAAGAAAGTGGCAATAAACGGCTGGGAGTTCAAGGAGCAACAGATCGTTTCTGCTCTTAGGGATAAGGGACTATTTACATGGCTGCTGGCCTCGGTGGCAACACCTCACTACATTAGTCCCCAAATGGCATTTCTCAAATTCAGTCTTTCCCAGACCTTCTTAATGATTTGTATCTTCTCCACACTATTATTATTTAGTATTTTTCTTTATAGCTACTCACCTCTTTACTAGAATTTAGCCCTATCCAAAGCAATAAGATCTATAAAACCAAATGCAAGGAAATAAATACAACTGTATTAAAATAAAATACATTAATCCAGGTGTCATTGAAAATCCTCTGGTGTCACATCAAGGGTGGTGGGAAACATTGCTTTATTCCACTCACGTCTTCAGAGACAGAATGCAGATCCTGTCTCTTGGCTGTGAGGAAAGGCTAATTGGCCTTCGGAAAAACAAACAAACAAATTAAAAAAAAAAAAAAAAAAAAAAACCCAACTCACTGCCATGGAGTCAGATCTGACTCACAGCAACCCCTCCTTGGGTTTCTGAGGTGGTATCTCTATGGAAGTAGATTGCCGAACCTTCCTTCTGAGGAGTGGCTGGTGGGTTTGAACCACCAGCCTTCTGGTTAGCAGTCAAATAATTGGACTTAGCAAACAACTATATTAGGGTTTGAATTTAGAGCACCCCTACTTACTCTCAAAGGTCCTTGGGCCTTGTGGGGGGGGAAAATGATGGGGAGAGTTTGGGAGGTAGCACATAGTGCTGAGGGCTGGGTACAAATGACACAGCTGGAAACTTACAAAACTGTTTCCTAAGAATTCACATATACTGTCTCACCCAGGAAGCCAGCAGCTTTAATCAGCCGGAGTCCCTGTTCACAGGGCCAATGATAAACACTTCAAACCCCTGGAGCTTTCCACCTGCTAACTGCCTGTAACATGCGACACCCAGGTGCAGCGCACTTCCAAACCCTGCCTTTGTTCTGCACCACCTGATCTAGAAGGCTGCATGCTGCTGCTGTTGTTGTTAGCTGCCCTTGGGTCAGACACTGACTCATGGCGACCACATGCAGAACAGAACCGAACACTGCCCGGTTCTGCGTCATGCCACATGATCAGTTGTGGAGTGGGCTGCTGTGACCCACAGGGTTTCATCAGCTGAGTTTTCGAAGTAGCTTGCCAGGCCTTTCCTCCTAGTCTGTTGTGTTCTGGAAGTTCTACTGAAACCTGTTCAACATCATAGCAACATGAAAGCCTCCACTGACAGATGGTGGCTACGGGTGAGGTGCATTGGCTGGGAACTGAACCCAAATCTCCTGCACGGATGGCCAGAATTCTACCACTGAACCACCGGTGTTCCCTCTCTCCCAGAAGACCTTTATAGTATCCTCTACATATTTGGAAATATTCTCAATTTTGTGGGGTAGGGTGAGGAGGGATGATTTTAACTAGCATCCAACCTAGAAGAGTACTAACCTGCCAAAAAACCAAACTCACTGCCACCGGGTCACTTCAGACCCATAGTGACCCCCATTGGGTTTCCAAGGCTGTAAATCTTTACAGAAGTGGGCTGCCTCATCTGTCTTCTGTGATGGGTTCGAACCACTGACCTTTTGGTTAGCAGCCAAGTGCCTTAACCACTACACCACCAGAGCTCCTTTAGAAGAATATAGTAAAAGGAAATTCGTTTCTCCTCTACATGGGCATGCATATGATGTCTGTATCCTCTCTGCATTTTTACGTTGATTGTCCCCTAAATTAATGGTAAATTTATTTTAGACAGTACATTTCAAATGACAGTGTTCTTGATGCATTCTTTTGTGAAATTGTCAACTTAACTATTTTTATTTTATGCCGAGGGGATATGAGTAGGGCACCAACAGCATCTGCTGTAACTGCAATAACCCTTATGCCACATGTAGTACTTTACAGTTTACATTTTGCTTTCACATACATCATTGCAATTGATAAAAAACAACTCTGTGATGAGGGCAGTAAAGCATAATGGTGATGTGAGGGGACTGTATCCAGTCAGACTGACCCGGCATACCAGTTCTTCCTCTTCCTAGCTGAGTGACCTTGGACAAGCCATTTTACCTTGCTGAAGTGGTTTCCACATCTATAAAATGAGTATCATGCCTGTACCTACTTCTTAGAGTTGTCATGAAGCCTAAATGAGGAAATGCATGTGAAAATCCTAGCAGAGTGTCTGAGATATAAGGGTATTCAACCAATGTTGTTTCCCTTTTCCCAACCTTTCCCTTCCCTTATCTTGTGTGCCCTATAGCATATACCTGGCACCAAGGCAGTGCTCAATAAATGTTTTTACACGAAAGGCTTAAAAGATAGTGCACCCTAGAGAAATGTCCAGATTGTTTACAAAGAAATAGAAGATACCATTTAAAACAACACAAAATCTAGAAAAGTGTGTTGAGAGGAGAGGTACTGAACAAATTGATCTGCGGGAGACAGAATCGAGCAAGGCTTTCTTCAGGAGGGGATTGTCCTTGTATGCCATTAGTCAGTTCCAACACATAGTGAACCTAGGGAAAGAACAGAACCGCCCCTCGGGTTTCCAAGGCTGTAATCTTTATAGGAGCAGATTGCTAGGTCTTTTCGCCCATGGAGAGGCTAGTGAGTTTGAACTGCCATCCTTTAGGTTAGCAGCCAAGCACTGAAACACTGAGCCAGCAGGCTCCTTTCTGGAGGGGAAGGAGGTATCTTTTAAACTGGGTTTTGAATGATAGGGGGAACTGTTGCTGGCGGAGAGAAGAGAGGATCCCAGGGGGGAAGATGCAGTGGGCAAATGCTTGGTGGTGGGACATAATAGAAGACAAAGAGGCTAACGTTTACTGTTCACTTACTGTGTATAAAAGGAGCTCTGGTGTTGTATTAGTTAAGACAGTTGGCTGCTAACTGAAAGGTCAGTGGTTTGAACCCACCAGCTGCTCCATGGAAGAAAGATGAGTCAGTCTGCTTCCATAAAGTCTCTATGAGTCAAAATCAACTCGATGGCAGTGGGTTTGGTTTTCAGGTATTGTGCATAAGGCACTGAGCAAAGCGATTTCTTTATGTGCTTTATCTCATTGGATCCTCACAAAAAACCCTTTAAAGTAGGTGTTATTATTCGTTCATTTTTCAGGGTTAGGAAATTGAGGCACAGAGCAGTTGAATACATTGCCTCAGGCCTTACAGGCAGAAAATGATAGAAGCTACAGTCAAACTCAGATTTGTCTGACTTCGAAGCCCAGTCAATAATTGGTGGTATCTATAAAAATAATTACTAATGATAAGAACTATTATTACTGTTGTGGGACGGGCAGCTCCCACCATGAATTCAATCCAACAAAGATTGTGCACCTACCACTATTATGTATTCTTATCTTAGTGGGGAGCAGTGATGGCCTGAATCTTTGGAAAGTCTCCTTTGTTGCTGAGCATCCTGGGAATTTCCCTTTGATTCCCTCTAATTATTTCTCAAAGCTTTGGACTTGGTTCATATGATCATGACTCCAATTGTCGATTTCCTATCAGCATATGACATGAGTTGTCATTGTTAAATCACAAGCTGCACTTCTGATGGGATGTTGGATAATCAGAACAAAAGCACAGGAAAAATAATTAGAGGGAACCAAAGTTAAGAGGCTCACAGCCTTGAACAAGAGACTGCGAAGGTTTCTAGGACTCAGTCCCTGAAGCTCTGAAAATGTATTTTGATCCTTGTCTGAATGCAAATGAATGACTCCATCAAATCATAGGCAGCTTGTCACAGTGCAGGTTATTTAGCAAGTTAATTAAAAGTCTGAGTGAGCCGGTGCTGCTCTGTGCTGGGCTCTGAAGATAACCAAACCTGTGTTCTGACCAGGCAAGTTAATTTAAAATAAGTGACCTCAGTTGGGTAATGGCTGCAAGTTCAAATGCAAGAATTGCTATAATTAGTCCCAGATGGATCTTAATTGTTCTTTCAGGAAACTGACGGAAAGAGGGGGAAAGAGAAATGCCCAACCTTTCGAGACTAGGGGAGCCGATTGGGGCAAGGCATAGTTAATGTATCACAAGCTTTCCTTTGCTGCCTTTCCAAATGCATCCTTGTGGATGTGGCACATGAAATGGGTGTAATGCTTCTGGAAATAAGGACTAGAATTCAACACTCTTAACCATGTGTCCTTTAACCTTTGGAGTGGCACAAATACTGAGGGACCTACCTTAACAGATCAAAGAAGATGATTCGTAAAAAACAAAACAAAACAAAACAACAACAACAACTGAAAATATGTGGAAAGCGCTACAAAAACCCTAAACCCACAGCCATCGAGTTGATTGTGACTTATGGCGACTCTATAAAGAGAGAGTAGAATTGTCCCCATAGGGTTTCCAAGGCTATCAATCTTTACAGAAGCAGAACTGCCTCTCCTTCTCCTGTGGAGTGGCTGGTGGGTTCAAACCATTGACCTTTTGCTTAGCAGCCGAATGCATTAACCACTGCTCAACCAGACCTTCTAGGCAAGCTCTACAAGGCAGTATAAAGCCTTGGAAGACCAAGACTTTGGCCATTTGGGGATAAACAAAATGACTGCATTTTAAACTGCACTTCTTTCTTGATTCTGCCTTTTAAAGGGAATTGTATTCTGATGCCCATTTGTGTCCTCCTTTACAGAATATAAGCATCCCAGACACAATTTACAGTCTATGCTGACTGACAGTAATCACAACTGTTTATCCTTCAACCCCAATCAAAATTCATTAAAGGCCCCTGCTTTTACATCAAAGCCTGTGCTCTGCCTTATTAGATGAGCCAAGCAAATAGTGGCACTGTATCTCCCAGAATTGTATTGTTATCTCAGGGCTGTGTCCTTTGCTGAAAAGAGCTTGAGGTCATAATGAAGAAATAAACAAACAAAAGCTCTGTTCTCACAATCCCCTTCATCACCGGGGAACACCCTATAGGGCATTGTGGGGAGCAGGAGAAGACACAGCTTTGCTGGGATTTTTGCAAAGGTTTAAGTCACAGACTGAGCAGTCTTTTCTTCATTATGACCTGTTGTGCATCATTAGTAAAAGCCAAACATAAGCAATGTGTAGGCACTGGAGTTATTCTTCAAAGGATCAATGTCTGGACTTTTTTCCACCCCCTGGGGCTAACCAAAAGATCGATAGTTCGAACTCACCAGCTGCTCCACAGAAGAAAGATGAGACTGTCTGCTTCTGTGAAGATTCACAGGCTTGGAAACCCAATGGGAGTTGGTATAAGTTTGAATTGACTCAATGGCAGTGAGTTTGTTTTTTGTTATAGTAATAATCACATTAAATATAAATGGTTGCAATTATTCTTATCTAACCTAGGTTACTAAGGAATTCCTGTGGTACAGTGGTTAAAGAATTTGGCTGCTAACCAGAAGGTCAGTAGTTCAACCCCACCAGCTGCTCCGCAGGAGGAAGATGAGGCAATCTGCTTCTATAAAGACTTAAAGCCTTGGAAACCCAATGGGGGTTGCTAGGAGTTGGAATTGACTGTATGGCAATGAATTTGGTTTGGTTTGGTTTGAGTAGATGCCAGTATGTTTTAAGTGTTGGGGACACAGTTGTGAACAAAACAAAACACTTTGCCCTCATGAAACATATATTCTAGATTAATTGTCTAGTGATTACTTCCTCCTGTGACTTCCAATGTGGTCTTACTTCTCATCTGTCCCTCCGCTTATTAATTAGTTTTTACTCAATTTATGCATGTGTCCTGTCATCCTAATGAGTCTAAGTCCTTGAGGGCAGGGCCCAGTTTTATACTTGTTAGTATGTACAGCATTCAGTACAGTGCTCTATAGATAGACATTCAATGCATGTTTGATAAGAAAGGAAAGGATCTTAAAAGCAGGGAAGAAGGATGGAAAGTGACAACAAGCATAAATATTATCTTTCTAGGGTAGGATGCTTTCATATGGGAGCAGTGGATATTCACTGGTACAATTCTCACCATCCCTGTAGGAGACCCACTTTTGTTTCTCAGCCAATGCATCACATGTGAAGCTACCATGTATCTGTCAGTGGAGGCTTGCATGTCACTAAGATGCTGAATGGGTTTCAGCAGAGTTTCAGACTAGGACAAACTCAGAGGAAGGGCCTGGTGATTCCAAAAATCATCCATTGCAAACCCTATGGATCCCAATTGTCTGATCCCATTGTGTATGGGGTAGTCATGAGTTGTGGGGCAACTTCGTGGTAGACAACAACATGCTTTCATATGAATAGACTATCTTAACCTAAACTCCAGGCACTTTGTAGGGAGGTGCCCCTTGTCCTCTCAGCACTTGAGACATATCTGGCTTCTGCAGAGTGCTCCTTTCCCCTCTGCTGTCTCTCCCCGATTTCAGGGAGGCAGGAAAATTCACTCCAGTGGGGATATTTCACAAGACCTAGAGCCACCTAAGGTTGTGTTCGTTTAGGACACATGGAAGGAATAATGTGGAGGCACACAGTGAGCTGGGGCTCACGCCCAGACCTGGCCTACCTCAGACCTCTTCACTTCTACCATGCTGCCCTTACAGTGAATGCAAAATATTTGGTGTTCAATAAACAGTGGCTATTATTATTATTAGGAACTCTGGTGGTATAGTGGTTAAGGCATTTGGCCCCTAACCAAAAGGTTGGTGGTTCCAAACCACCAGCCACTCCATGGAAGAAAGATGAGGCAGTCTGCTTCTGTAAAGATTTACAGCCTTGGAAACCCTATGGGGCACTTCTACTCTCTCCTATATGGTCACTATGAGTCAGAATCAACTCAATGGCAGTGGGTTTGGTTTTGTTTATTACTATTACTATTAGGCAAGTTATTGAACTTCTCAGTGCCTCAGTTTCCTCATCTGAAAATGGATGTAGTAGTATCTACTAAATTCCAGGCCCTAATCAAGCACTTGGTTACTAACTGAAAAGTTGGCAGTTTGGATCCACCCAGAGGCCCTTTGGAGAAAGTCCTGGAAATCTATCTCCAAAAGATCATAGCCATTGAAAGCTCTATGGAGCATACATAGTTCTACTTTGACACACATGGAGTTGCCTTGAGGCTGGAGGAACTCAGCCACTACTGGTACTGGTACTGGGGGATGGAAACTGAGATGGGGATGGAGGAGGCAGGTGGCTTATTCAGGGAAACTCATTTGTAGATGTTTATTTAGTCCATGCACTTGCATATTTAACATTGACATGAGCATTAGAGTCAGCTCTATGTTTAAATCCCTACTCTTTCATTCACTAATTGTGTGGCCACAATAAATGTATTAATCCCTCTCTTAGCACCTCAAATTCTTCACTGCAAAATAATAAAAACAAAACCCACAGCCATAGAGTTGATTCTGACTCATAGCGACCCTCTAGGACAGAGTAGAACTGCCCCATAGGGTTTCCAAGGGAGCTCTGGTAGCATAGTGCCTAAGGCACTTGACTGCTAACCAGAAGGCTGGCGGTTCAAACCCACCAGCCACTCCTTGGAAGGAAGATGGGGCAATCTACTTCCGTAGTGATACTGCCTCAGAAACCCAAGGAAGGGTCGCTATGAGTTGGGGCCGACTCGACGGCACATAACAACAACAACATAGGGTTTCCAAGGCTATAAATCTTTACAGAAGCAGATTGCTTCATCTTTCTTCCAAGGAGCAGCCCGGTTAGTTTGAACTGCTGAATTTTTGGTTAGCAGCCTAAAGCTTTAACCACAGTGCCACCAGAGTTCCTTTCAAAAGCAAAGCCACCCATTGCCATCGAGTCAATTTTGACTCGTAGTGACCCTCATAGAATTTCCAAGGCTGTAAATCTTTACAGAAGTAGATTGAAAAGTTAAGGGGTAGTTTAATCCCTAAGGAAAATCTTCTCATTTCAGATACCATGTTACTGTAATGCCTGGTGAGAAAATTCCATTTCCTAAGGATCAAAAGGTCATAAAGAAATTAGAATTGTATTCTGGCCAATATAGCCCATCTTCTTTTTGGTATCAGGTTTCTATTATCCTGTTGTATGACACTTGAGTTATTCTCAATCTCCCAATTGGCACTGCTTGTTAATATTCACCCTGACAAGTAAGTGGGGCTTCTCATACCAGTACCAGTTGCCGTTGAGTTGCTCCCAACTCTCTGAAACCCTATGTGTGTCAGAGTCGAGCTATTGCTCCACAGAGTTTTCAGTGGTGGTCATCTTTTGGAAGTAGATTGCCAGGCCTTTCTTCCAAGTTGCCTCTGGGTGGATTTGAACCACCAACCTTTTGGTTCGTAGCCAACTGCTTAACCATTTGCACCACCCAGAGACTCCTTGTATCTTTGCAAATATAAGTCTCCACCCCCTTCCACCAAACCAGATCAATTTCCATTGGTCCTTAAAGACTCAGCTCAATCAAATCATCCAGAGAAAGCCGTCCCTGATCTCTGAGTCAGACTGAATTAGGCATACTTCCCCTATGAAGCCACTAACTAGCTCCTTGAGGGCTAGAACCATTTCTTATTTGTTTTTCACCTTTTTTCTTCACATTTTTCCCCAGTGCTTATCCAGGACTACAGACATAGGTAGCATGAATGCGAATGCCATTTTGCTTTCAAGGAGGACTTGAAACCATCTCCTTACTTTTCAGCAAATCTATTGGAATGGATTGTGCAAAAGAGCCTCTATTTCCTTTTTTTTCCATGGAGTTAAGAAGATAGATAAAGCCATTCACTTGTCTCTCTTACTTCAGATATTATTCCTATTTATGTAGATTCTATGAAGAGGACACTTTAACAATGGTATCCTTTATAGTTTCCACAAAGAGCTGAGTCTGAGCTAGTTCTCTTTATGCAAAGTGTCTTTGTTAGGTGTGTTGGGTTCTGATGTAGTGAGATTGCAAACAGAACCATCCCATCCTTTTCTGGAGTACAATAAAGGGACATTCATCTCCATCTGACAACTTTTCAGCTAAGCTCTGAGCACAGCAAATAATACGGAACTCATGAAAACTGAACAGCTTTGTCTATATTTAGGGAAACCATACCTATTTCTAATGGCTCATAAATCGTCCAGTACCTGGACCATTATTAGGGTTGCTCTTTTTCATTACAAAACATAGTTTGATGGCATGGGATTATCATATATCCTTCTTGAGATGGGTTAGGAAAGTTAGAGTATGTGTCGCAGGCCACTGAGCAGTAAGGCCTATGAAAGAAAGTAGCTAGGATTCCATATGCCTTGTCCTTTTTTGAGTAATTTCTGGGAGGTGCAAACAGTTTGTGCTTGACTACCCCCCCCCCAGAGGTGCTGTGGAAGAAAGAATTGATGATCTGCTTCTTGGTTACATCCAAGGTAACCCTTTGGAGCAGTTCTAGTCTGTAACACACGAGGTTGCCACAAGTCAGAACTGATTCGACAGCAATGGGTGTCCTTTGTGGAGTTTGAGATCACTGGCCCTAGTTTAGCAAGCAGGATGCTGTGGAGGCTGCAGTAGACATAGTCACTGGGGAGGAGAGATGAACAACATTCCGTTCCCTGATGAAAGTGAATCCCTGAGGATTCAGGGCTGGGCCTGCTGCCACCTGTTATTGATGTGTCTAATGCAGAAGAGCTAGCTGCTCTGTTGGGAGATGCACTTTCCTGCCACTTCTTGCAACTCTCTCTGAGTGGTTTGGTGGCAGTTGTCATGGACACCGAACAGTGAAGGGGCTTCGGTCAGAGTTTGAAGGATTGTGCTGTGCTCGAGCAGGTAAGACTGAAATTAAGTTAATGCATGTAAAACATAAGGTGTGTTACTTTCCTTTGTGCCTTAGGGAAATGTGCAACAAAGCAATCCGTCAAGCAACAATTGATTTTATATTGACTAGGGAAGAAAGGAGGAGCAATTTATTGAAAAGGAGGTTCTCAAGTTAAGCACAGGCAGTAGTTTGAAATAGGTCAAGAGAAGTGAAAAGGACTCTCAGCTGTTGAAGAGATAGCAGTGATGGTAGGGCACTTACGAGTGGCCATTAAGAAGCTTTTGACAGTATTCTTTTTATTGCCTAGTCCATTGTTTCAATGTCCCTGGATCCTCATCTCTTAATCCAAGAAACAGTCTTATTTACTTATTTACTTCTGCAAATATGTGTGTTTTTTGGATAGCATCATTTCAAGGTTCTGGTTCGCAAATGAGTTCCCCTCAATTATCCTTTTTATGTGTCCCTATTATTAAGATTGACAAGTACATTTTCAGCTAATGCTGAACTCTAAACAAGATCCATCCTTCCTGCCCCTGTCCTCAATAATAATCCAGTTATACTTATAGCTAGGACGACCACTGTTGGAACAATTAAAGATATGAAAACAATTTAAGATAAACCATCTAAGTTTGAAAATAATGCCCTTGTTATAGCCAGTTAAGGAGCTCTGGTAGCGTAGTGCCTAAGGCACTTGACTGCTAACCAGAAGGCTGGCGGTTCAAACCCACCAGCCACTCCTTGGAAGGAAAGTTTGGGGAATCTGCTTCCGCAGTGATATGGCCTCGGAAACCCAATGATGGGTCACTGCGAGTTGGGTCCGACTCGATGGCACACAAAAACAACATAGCCAGTTAACACTGGGGCTTTGGGGGTGCAAGCAGTCAAGCACTAGGCTACTAAACAAAAGGTTGGCAGTTTGAATCCAACCAGGGGCACCTTCGAAGGAAATCTTGGTGATCTACTTCCAAAAAATCACAGCCATTGAAAACTCTATGGAGTGCAGTTCTACTCTGTTACATGAGTAGGGATCAACTTGAGGGCAACTGGTAACTTGACTATAGTAGGCCAAACCTGATTGACCTACAAAACCACAACCAAAATACTTGCCACTCTGTTGAGGACACTCACATTTGTAAACAATTAAGATGATCATAATAAAGTAACATCATACTGTCATAGATACACATGAAGGCCCCAAATGTCTGGAGAGCATGTCCTGACCATTTTCACAGACTGGGCCAAAGTGTTCCACTGAACTCTTCTGCCAGGTCAATCTTGCTCTCTTCAGACCTGTCTCAGATTAGAGTTTAGAGCTTAAATGCTTTTGGAGTTCTTCAGGCTCAGTGACCATGTGTTCCTTTCCTTATTCATCTTCTTTCCCTTAAGAAATGAGGTACAGTGACTCTAATGATAGACAATCATTGGTATTTGTAGAATTGTGCTCTCTGAGGATCTTTGTATACCTTAGAACAACTGTCTGACTCATCCTAATATCATTCTAGTAAGGCAGGGTAGGATTTTTTAAATTTTATGGCTGAAGTTGCTGTGCTGATAGGTGAGGTGGCTCTGCAAGGTCACACAGTGATCTTGAGACAGAACCAGTGGCATCAATAGGGTTAGTGTCAGTATGCTAACTCATGTACCTCCACCGATACCAGACCATACAGGATCCTTAGTAATGTTTATCATCAATTTTAATCATAGAAAAATCTGTGATGAATTAGTTATACATTGTTTGAATGTAATATTTCTTAGATTATAGTAATACTAACAACAAAATTGTTTCATAAAGTCTACATTGAATTACATTATTAGTTACATTATTAGTAACTGAACAGAAGCCTTTTCCTCCTTCTTTTTCTTTAATTACTACTTCTTTTCAAATATGTTATTGATATAGTTTTACAAATATTACTAACCACAATACTGTAGCTAAAACACCATAAGAATTGACAAAATCATTGACTATAGAAATACTGTCAGCAACCAAAAACAACAGTGTGTGCTAACAGACACAACTACAGGATTTGAAGCGTGATTGTGATTGGGTAATAATGACAGCTCTGACCAGAGTGCATTAGAAGGTTCAAAAAGTAAATTAGCATAGAGTTTTAGCCTTGTAGGTTTATTGATACATGTAAGCTAGCCTTATGAAAAATATTCTTGTCATAACAAACTACAGGGATATTTTTATAAAAATTAATATATTTCTGTTGAAACACTGAACAAAAATTTTATAGACAGTCATTTTGGTGTCATCCCTTCTGACAGTGTCACCCAGTGTGATCCAAACTACCCACAGCCCCTTAGTGATGCCACTGGATAGAACTCAGCCAGATGTCTAGTCTTTGGGCTCGTGCTGGAATATTTCAGAAAATATTTGGTCAATTACTATTCTTTTTGGGTATGTGCACATCTGGGAGGCTGTTTGGTAGGTATGGGAAAAAAAATAAAAGGCTAGGGAGAGAATAGTGGTGTTTGGCTACTAAGCTCTTCGACTTTATCTCCACCTGTAGTGATATATCACTCATTGTCACTGATCTCCCCAAGTCCTGGGCTTAGCCCATTGAATGATGCCCTTCACCTGTCCATTTGTCTTCACCTCTGAGCAGAGACATTTTGAACTTGTCAAATCTGGACTGAAGGAAAGCTACTCCAACCACTGGAAAGATCAAGTGGTTGAGTGGTAACAATGGCATCCAACTGGTCCAGGGCTCTTTCCCACACTCAGTCTCATCAAAGTCCCTTGACATGGATCAGTTAATGGCCTTTGTCCTTTACTGTTAGTGCAGTAGAGAACTTGAGTCATTACATTTTACTTTATTTCTTTGTTACTATTCTCATTTTAGAAACTTTGGTGGGACGGTGGTTAAATGTTTGGCTGCTAACCGAAAGGTCTGTAGTTCGAACCCACCAGCCACTCCACAGTAGAAAAATGAGGCAGTCTGGTTCCAGAAAAGATCTACAGTCTTAGAAACCCTATGGTGCAGTTCTACTCTGTCCTATATTGTTGCTATGAGTCAGAATTGACTCGATGGCAGTCGTTTGGAGTTTTTGGTACTCTTTGCATTTGCTTGGTGCCTCTTTGTAGGGAAACTCAGAGATCTAAATTAATTTTAAAATAAGGCTCCTGTGGCAATGTGAGCTTGAACAATAACTGGCTTTTGTGTTGCTGTTGTAAACTGTGGTTCTTACAGCCCTCATGAAACCGTTTGTTACAGCATCTGTTACAGTCTAGGACAGGGCTCCTGTAATCATGCAGCTGTGTGATGAACTTCTAATTGCTACATTTTTATTGCTCTTGTTCTAAGAAGATTTCCTAATAAAGCTGGATGATGGTTTTAAAAAATCATTAATGTTTACAAGCCAATAATTCTAACCCCTAAGACTTTGTCACCCTCTCAATGCCTGCAAACCCTTAACTGGGGTGCTCACAGTTCACAGTTTAAGCCATACACAGGACCAGGTATCAGGGTGGACCTCCCTCCAATGCCAACTGAAAAAATACTCATTGCACGTGGAGGGATAAAATAGCTGTATTTGGTTAATGTTTTCTTTCTTTACAGTTTTTTTTTTTTTTTTTTTAAGAACAGATGTGAGTTCTCATTTGATTTAAATGATGAGATTAACTCTAAATCAAGGGGATATGTGCATTAGTTTTATTTTTCCCTTTGAATTGGTTCATATTTTTATAATTTTGGAATAAGGTAACAGCCCTAATCTTAAAGCATTGGTGTTAATGGATGGGAGACCATCAACAAACTTTACTTCAATAAGTTGTTATGTGTAAAGGGCATTTGAGCAGGAGTATAACAGTGGATATGGATGTAATGAGGAACTTATAATGGGCTTGTGATGAGCAATCAAACCTCAGTTACTCAGAATCCAACTATCAGAAGCTCTTAATTAATAGGAACTTTCCCCAGATATTTTCCAGATATTATAAGGGCTGATTTGATTCGTATGTACACACACCCAGAGAGAGAGAGAGAGAGAGAGAGAGAGGGAGGGAGAGAGAGAGAGAGAGAGGGAGAGAGAGAGGCTCTGGTGGTGTAATGGTTAAGGCATTTGGCTGCTAACCAAAAGGTGGATGTTTCAAACCCACTGGCTGCTCCATGGAAGAAAGATGGGGTGGTCTGCTTCCATAAAGATTTCCAGTCTTGGAAACCCAGTGGGAGTCACTATGAGTCAGAATTGACCAGATAGCAGTGAGTTTGATTATATATCTAATCTTTGATCAATGAGAAACCCCTATCTCCTGTTGTTCTGTGCTCTAACAATAGACGTAAATGACAGACTTTCAGGCTGTGTTTTGGTCTTAGGGCATATTATCTCAAGCTCCTCCATCATCCGTCTCCAAGTCTAAGCAAAGCTCACTTATGTCGAGAAGATTCTCAGTCAGCAAAGAAATATTCAATGATGGTCACTAACTGGCCTGGCAATCTGAGAAAGCGGGGAAGTTGACTTACACAATTTTAGATACTTATCACACTTTGCCTTCCAGAAGTATTGTGTTGTCTCATCTCCCCTACTAGATTCTGGATCAGAGAAGCAATGTTGTCCCCCTGCCCCTTCACATCTAGCACTGGGTATAGCAAAATGGGTCAGAACTCAATCAATATTTCTTCAACTGAACTTCTTGCTTTGTTTTTCACAGCTCTAGGAATCACAATCTATCTGTTGGAACTGGAAGGGACCATCATATTCAACATATTGATTTGACAGCTTGGGAAATGGAGGCTCAGAGAGGCTAAGTGACTTTTTGAAGTCATACATCCAGGGTTTAGAACCTAGGTCTCCTACCTCAAGTCTTCTGTACTCTGCTTTAAGTACCCCAGAGTGACTCCAGTCATCTCAAGGATTCTCATGAGGGTCTCTAATGAAAATTAATTAGATTTTGTGTTGATGTTTTAAAAAGTAATATTTTATTGTGTTTTAGGTGAACATTCACACAGCAAATTAGATTCCTCTTTAACAACTTTTATGTAAATTGTTGTGTGCCACTGGTTACAATTTTCCCAATGGGTCAGCATTCTCATTATTTCCATTCTCTTTCCATTGATCTAGCTTCCCTTCCCCTTCTTGCCTTTTCATCTTTGCTTTTGTGTAACTGTTCACCAGTTAGTCTCCTATAGTTAATTGTTTAAAGGAGCACATTACTTACAGGTGATACTGTTTATTTTATAAGCCAATCTATTATTTGGCTGAAAGGTGACCTGCAGAAATAGCTTCAATTCCAGGTTCAAAGGGTCTCTTACGGCAATAGTCTTGGGGGTTCCTTTAGTCTCTATCAGTCTATTAGGTCTGGCCTTTTTTAAGAATTTGAGTTTTGTTCTGTATTTTCCTCCCATTCTGTCTAGGATCTTCTGTTGTGTCCCTGGCCAGAATGACCGGTAGTTGTAGCTGGGTACCGTCTATTTCTTCTAGTCTCAGATTAGAAAAGGTTGTGGTTCATGTGGGCTGTTAGTCCTGGGGACTAATTTCTTCTCTGAGCCTCTGATTTACTTCCTTCTCTTTTGCTCCATATGAGTAGAGACTAATAGTTGTATCTTACATGGCCATTTGCAAGCTTTTAAGACCCCAGATGCTACTCAACAAGCTAGGGTATAGAACATTATCTTTGTGAATTACGCTATACCAATTGACTAAGTTGTCTCCTAAGACTACAGTGCCAAGCCTTTTGGCCAAGTAAACCAATTACGACAGTTGTTTGGACATGTCTATGAAGTCTCTGCAACTGTGCCCCCTATGTGGTTTGTTATATATCTGGATATATATGCAGCATACACAAACATGTATATGCATAGATTTGTGTTGATTTTTTAAAAATAAAACCCCCAAACCTCACAGCAAATAATCAAGCAAATAATGAGGTATCATAATTAAAAAGAAATAGATGGGGGACTGCTGGTTGAGCTGGAGCATTTCCTTTTTGGGACCAAAGCTTCTATCATCCGAAATAAACGAGAGGCTTGCTGTTTTAAAGTAATGATCTTGAATGAGTTTTTTTATTTTTATTTTCCCAAAGGGGATTTGCTTCTAAATAGTCAAAAAGCCAGTCTAGCCAGTCTAGTGTGAAGTATGACCAGAGAATTAGGCCATCTTCTTTAATAAGCAAAAGATAAAATACCTAAATATAGAATACTGATGTCTGCTACTAATTCCTAGGATAAATACCTTTGCATTTTAGGCAAAAGGTTATTTAAAGCTGCCAGTGACTATCAAAATAATGAAGGCTTTTACTACAAGTACGAAGTTCTACTCACTTAAGTACTAGAGGACATTAGGCTGGACACAAGAGAACCTATGTTTGCTGTGAGCATCTTTAAGAAATCTAGTCATAGAACTTGCTTTTGAGGCGATATTCTGTGGTTTCAAGTGTATTTTGGCTTCAAAATATTTATTAGGGTAGTTCAGTAAGTTTTCAGTAAGAGTATCAAATCACCATATCATAAAAAATAAAGACCACTGGATGTCATGGCTAGGTAACAAACGGGATCCCTGAAAAGGATGAATGAGTCACCCAGTTTATAGAGAGAAACCTGGGATGGGTGGAGATGGGGAAGAAAGAGAGCAACCTATTAAGATACAGTAAAGGGGTAAAGGAAGGACAGTGGGTATGTTTGGCTGGGTATTGATCCAAGTCTAGAAGCTTGCCCATTAGTAAACAGGAAAGCAGGGAAGGCAAAGGAGAACGGGCCTCTTTCATATAAGAGCTTTAATATGTACCTGGGAGAAGACGGAGAGATGTCATAGGTCATAGAACGACTTTGACCTTACATTGTATGATTAATTTGCTCCTATACAAAAATAAGCTCTAGGCTTATGTAATTCCTTTTATCACCCCAGCACTTACATATTAAGCTTTATTATATTATTCTGCATTTGTTGAGATATTGTTCTCTAGCTTGATTCATGTTACTGGGGGCCATTACAAAAACAAAACAAAACATGTGTGAACTTATTGTTTTTCCCAATACTGCCTAGTGTGCCAATTGCCTCAAGTCTGTCCTGACTCATGGTGACCCAATGTCTTTCAGAGTAGAACTGTGTTATGTAGTGTTTTCAATGGCTGATTATTTCGAAGTAGAGCACCAGGCATATGAATATTATCCTATCACTGACAGCATTGTACTTCAGGATAGATCTTGAAATGTTCTTTTTGATGATGAATGTGATGCCTCTTTATTTATCATTCCCAGCATAGTAGACAGTATGACTGTCCAATTTAAAATGGCCAATACTGGTCCATTTCTGTTCACTAATACCTAGGATATTGATCTTTATGTGTTCCATTTCGTTTTTGACAACTTTAAATTTTCTTAGATTCATACTCCATATGTTCCACATTCTGATTATTAATGGATATTTGTATCTGTCTCCTCTCATTTTGAGTCATTGCACATCAGTAAATGATGGTCCTGGAAGTGTTACTCTATCCTTGCCATTAAGGTAGACTCTACTTTGAGGAGGCAGCTCTTCCTTAGTCATATTTTGAGCACTTCCAACCTTAGG
>NW_006921975.1:1076808-1079228 GCF_000298275.1 Orycteropus afer afer
CATTATCTCAATATTCCACTGTTATTCACAAGGTTTTCACTGGACAATTTTTTAAGAAGTAGGTCACCAGGTCCTTCTTATTAGTCCATCTTAGTCTAGAAGCTCCACTGAAACCTGTCCACCATGGGTGCCCCTGCTGGTATTTGAAATATGAGTGGCATAGCTTCCAGCCTCACAGCAACATGCAAGCCACAAGAGTATGAAAAACTGACAGACGTTACAAGAAACAGCAGTTAATTGTTATTCAAATTCATGAACGAACCACTAATACTAAAGATGAAGCTGAAGATTTTTATCAACTTATGCAGTCTAAAACTGATCAAACATGTAATCAAGATGCATTGATAATTACAGGTGACTGGAATGCAGAAGTTGGAAGCAAAGGAAAAGGACCCATTTTTGGAAAATATGCCCTTGGTGATAGAAATGACACCAGAGATCACATGAGGGAATTTTGCAAGACCAATGACTTATTCATTGCAAATACCCTTTTTTCAACATAAATATTGGCTATTCACATGGACCTCACCAGATGGAGTACACAGGAATCATATCGACTACATTTGTGGAAAGAGACAATGGAGAAGTTCAGTATCATCAGTCACAACAAAGCCAGGGGCCGACTGCTGAACAGATCATCAAGTGCTCATATTCAAAGTTCAAACTGAAGATGAAGAACTTTCAAACAAATCCACAAGAGCCAAAATACGACCTTAATTATAAGCTATTGAGTTTCGAGACCATCTGAAGAATAGATTTGATGCACTGAATACTAATGACTGAAGACCAGATGAGTTGTGGGATGACATCAAGCATACCACATATGAAGAAAGCAAAAGGTCATTAAAAAGACAGCAAAGAAAGAAAAGACCAAAATGAATGTCATAAGAGACTCTGAAATGTGCTTTTTGAATGTAGTTAAGCAAATAGAAGAAGTGATGAAATAAAAGAGCTGAAGAGAAGATTTCAAAGGGTAGCTTGAGAAGAGAGTAAAGTATTATAATGAAATGTGCAAACATCTGGAGTTGGAAAATCAAAAGGAAGAGCATCCTTGGTGTTTCTCAAGCTGAAACTGAAGGGGATAAAAAAAATCAAACTCACTGCTGTTGAGTTGATTTCTATTCACAGCGATGGTATAGGATAGAGTAGAACCACCCGATAGGGTTTTCAAGGCTATAAATCTTTACAGAAGGAGATTGCCTCATCTTTCTCCCAGGAGTGCTGGTGGGCCTGAACCACCAACCTTTTGGTTAGCAGCTGAATGCTTTAGCCACTGCTCCACCAGAGTTCCTTCTCAAGCTGAAAGACCTACAGAGAAGAAGTTAAGCCTTGAGTGGCAATATTGAGGGATTTTTATGGGCAACATGTAGAACGACACGGGAAGCATCAAAAGAAGATAGAAGGAATGCAAAGAGTCACTGTACGAAAAAGAATTGGTCGACGTTCAACCACTTCAGGAGGTAGCATATGATCAAAGACCAATGGTATTGAAGGAAGAAATCCAAGCTGTATTGAAGACTGGCAAAGAAACTAGCCTCTGGGAATTGACAGAATGCCCACGGGAATGTTTCAACAAATGGATGCAATGCTGGAAACACTCATACGTCTATGCCAAGAAACTTTATATATGTGCCCATTCCATAGAAAGGCAATCCAACAGAATGTAGAAATTATTTTAAAATATCATTAATATTACACACAAGTGACATTTTACTTGAGATAATTCAGAAATACTTGCAGCACTACATAGAGAACTGCTAGACATTCAAGCCAGATTCATTAGAGGAGTGAGAACAAGGGATATCATTGCTAATATCACATAGCTCTTGGCTGAAAGCAGGGAATACTAGAAAAATGTTTACCTTTGCTTTACTGACTATGCAAAGGCATTTGACTCTATGGATCATAACAAATTATGGATAACACTGTGAAGAATGGGAACTACAGAATACGTAATTGTGCTCATGTGGAACCTGTACATAGACCAAGAGGCAGTTGATAGAACAGAACAAGGGGCTACTGTGTGGTTTAAAATCAGAAGAGGTGTGTGTCAGGGTTGAATCCATTCACCACACTTGTTCAATCTGTGTGCTGAGCAAATAATCCAAGAAACTGGAGTATGTGAAGAGAACGTGATATCAAGATTGGGGGAACACTCATTAACAGCCTGCAATATGCAGATGACCCAACTTTGCTTGCTGAAACTAAAGAAGACTTGAAACACTTACTGAGGAAGATCAAAAACTACAGCCTTCAGTATGACGTACACCTCAACATAAAGAAAATGAAAAGCCTCACAACTGCACCAGTGAGCAACATCACAGTAAATTGAAAAAAGATTGAAGTTGTCAAGGATTTCATTTTACTTGGATACACAATTAATGCCCATAGAAGCAGCAGTCAAGAAATCAAATAATGTT
>NW_006921975.1:1079803-1081236 GCF_000298275.1 Orycteropus afer afer
CAGAGTGGCTGGTGGGTTTGAACTGCCAACCTCTTGATTAGCAGTCAAATGCCTTAGGCACTATGCCACCAGAGCTCCTTCAGGTAAAGAACAGGGTCAGCAAGAAAGAGGAAGATCTTCAAGGAGATGGATTGACACAGTGGCTGCAACCATGGGCTCAAACATGGCAACAATTGTGAGGCACAGGACTGGGCAGTGTTTCATTCTGTTGTACATACAGTCACTGTAAGTCAGAACCAACTCAATGGCACCTAACAACAACAAATAATCATACCTTTCTTCCAAGATGGCTCTGGGTAGATTTGAACTTCCAATCTTTCAGCTAGCAGCTGAGCAGTTAACCATTTGCTCTATCCAGGGATCCTGTGCCTAATATAGTTCTCTGAATATAAGCACTTTTGTGATGTTTGAACAGCTGACTGACCTTTGTCGGGGAAGTTTTCCAGGTAAGTTTCAATGCCTATTCTAAAGGTCCAATCCCATTTACCTTCCTTCTTCTTCATGAATAACCTCTTTTTTTTTTCCCAAGAATATCTTATTGTAATTTTGGAGAAAATTTACATAGCACATTAAGTTATCATTTAACAATTTCTGTACATATGATTCAGTGATTTTGCTTACAACTTTGCGCAATGGGTCAGCGTTCTTATTGTTTCCATTCTGGTTGTTCTGTTTCCATTAACCTAGCTTCCGTGCCCCTCCTTACCTTTCATCTTTGGTCTAGGGTAAACATTGACCACTGGGTCTCATTTAGACGATTGTTTAGAGGAGCACAGTATTCAGAAGTGATATGGTTTATTTTGCGAGCTAGTCTGTCTTTTGGCTGATAGATGACCTCTGGGAAAGGTTTTGCCTTCCAGGTTTAAAGGGTATCCCAGGACACTTGGGGATTCCTCTAGTCTCTACTGGTCCAGGAAATCTTTTTTTTTTTTTAGGAATTTGGGTTTTGTTTTACATTTTTTCCCATTCTATCTAAGGCCATCTACTGTGTTGTAGCCAGGTGTCATCTAGTTCTTCTGGTCTCAAGGTAGGTGAGGTTGTGGTTTGTGTAGACATTAGTCCTTTAGACTAGTTTCTTTTTTGAGTCTTTTGTTTCTTTCTCTTTTGCTCCAGACACATAGAGACCAATAGCTGTATCTTAGATGGCTGCTCGCAAGCTTTTAAGACCCCAGACACTATTCCCTAAACTAGGATGTAGAGCATTGTCTTTATGAGCTATATTATGCCAGTTGACCAAGTAGTCTCTCAAGACTGTGAGCCTAAGGCTTCAAACCCAGTAACCCAATCCTGCAAGGTGTTTGGTTGTGTCTGGGAAGTATCTATAACTGTGGCCCTTATGTGCTTTCTTTTATATATATATGCAATGTGCACAAACCTATAGCATATATTTGCCTGCAAAACACCTATACATACACACTTGTACATTCACATGT
>NW_006921975.1:1081336-1089381 GCF_000298275.1 Orycteropus afer afer
GTATATGTGGTGGCTTACCACTCCTTATTCCTGTGTACTTCTTAGTGTCATCTTTTACCTTGGTCAAGTTGTGCCAAATTCACCCTTATTCGGTATTGCCTTCCAAAAACCAAACCCATTGTCATTGAGTCAATTCTGACTCATAGTGACCCTTTAGGACAGAGTAGAACTGCCCCATAGGGTTTCCAAGGCTGTAAATTTTTATGGAAGCAGACTGCCTCATCTTTGTCACACAGAGCAGCTGGTGGGTTTGGACCACTGAAATTTTTGATTAGCAGCTGAATGCTTTAACGACTATGCCACTAGAGCTCCTTTGGTATTGCCTTACCCATCATCAAAACTAACAAGTGTCAATTGTCTAGAAAGTGATTTCTCCTTCCTCTCCCTCCCATCCCCAGTAACCACCAAAGAAAGTAGCTGTCTGTGTGTATATTCTTGTCTTTTCACTCAGGATAATGTCCTCCGGATTCATCCACATTATAGTATATTTTGAGAACTCGTCATTACTCTTTATGGCTGCGTAGTATTCCATTGTAGGTATGTACCCCAGTTGATCTATTTACCTGTTGATGGGCAGTTAGGTTGTTTCCATCTTTCTGCTATTGTGAATAATGCTGCAATTAATGTAGGTGTGCATATATCTGTTTGTGTCAGCAGTTTTAATTCTTTGAGGTATGTATGCGTAGGAGTTGGATTGCTGGAACATACAATGTTTCTATTTCTAGCTTTTTGAGGACATGCTATACCATTTTTTCATAGTGGCTGAATGCAAATTACCTCTTGAATGTGCAGTGATTTCTTAGGAAGCTAAACAATTACTCATTCACTCTAACAAGTCCCATTCTGTGAGGCCCATTTTTCTCTCTCATGGGGGTCTTCCCTTTCAAATCCAGGTAAGTAACACCTGCCAAATCACTTACCACTCTTTGTTTTTGGAAGATTCTGAAAGACTTCTCACCCAGCTCTCCAGTACACACAGGCTGGTAGAGAAATGGCATCCTACTTTGGTTCAAGGTGGCTCCAGCGTAGCTGCACTGTCTAGGAGCCAGCCCAATACGCAATTTGAATATCATGAAGGACAGAGACCTAAGTGTGAAGTATAGGACAACCACTACATACCAGTGGAAGAAGGTTTTACTCTCAGCTTATCACCATGGTTTGAAAGCAGGTCTCTAGAAGAACTTTGGAATTCTAAGTATAGAAAATCATTCTTAGACAAACTTTCCTATTGACATGAATCTGAGAAGACATAGTACTTGGGGGTAGGGGTGTGGCTATGGGCTTGTATGGAAGAAGAAAAAGTTGAGTCCTTTACTTGCCTATCCTTGTCCTATAGTTTATCCAACCACACTTCCTGACCATCTTCTTTTTCAGACTTTGGATAGGGTGAAAGGAAATATCTATGGAATGAAAGAAAACATATAAGGATATCAGGAAGGTTCTCTGGAGAAACCTGTATCCACCCTGAGATGTAGGAAAAGTAGAATAGAATATTGCAAAGGGTGATGGGAGCACCACTCTCTAGTCCAATTCTATTAGACATTTGATTAACTTACCTCAGCAGTTAAACTAGTTGCGGATGGATTCCATTACTTCCTCAACTTTGTCTCACTCAGCAAATATGACAAGTGTTTGGAAGAGGTAGGTTTACATTGAATGAGACTAGCAAACTAAGAAAAAACCTATTCCCCAGGGCGGGGGGCAGGCATTTTGAAAGGGACGTTTATGTTTTTCGGTCATGAGAGAGATAGTTGAATAGGAGTAGGGTCATCTCTAACATTTTTTGGGGCCACATGCAAGAGTACAAATGCAGGAATGCTACCACAAATGATTGAGCACTTGAGTACTAGCTGAGAGGTTGGTGGTTGGAACCCACCCAGAGGTGCCTCAGGAAGCAGGCCTGGTGATCTGCTTTGGAAACTTCACAACCTTGAAAACCCTATGGAGCAGTTAGTTTTCTGTACGCATGGGGTTGCCATGAGTCAGAATTTACTTGTAGGCAACAACAATCACAACCACATATCTAAATGTTACAAAGTTCTAAAATAAGCTATGCTTTAGCCTACTCAGGGCTCTACAGCACTCCTCTGAAACTGACCCAGAGGCTAAGGGACTCAGGGTTTCCCTGAGGCTGGCCCTATGTCTGTGAGGTGGCAAATTTGCTGGGGCAGGGAAATGCAGTGTGGAAGCGGGATTCAGGACTCAGGGTTCCTGGGTGGTAACTGGACCCACATGAACTTGGCATAGGGTAGAACTGTCAAGTTCTTGGAGAAACCGTGGACTGTAAGTTCCCCTCCACTACAGCTAACGTTTCTGATTCAGGGTTGCTGGGCTGTTCTGTCTGTCTTCCGAAACAGCATCATTGAAGTAGAGCAGGGGGAGAAAGTACAGTTAGGTAGCTGGCGAAACTGACTTGCTAAACCCACCCACTTAGAATGATTTGAAGCAGTCAGTTTTAAACAAAATTAGCCACCTTTTGTTTTGTTTCCTATGGCAGAAGCTGACGTTTTCTCATCACAGCCCATAACCTCACTGTCCCCCTCCAACCCCATGCTTGTGTGCTCTGGTCTAGAAAGGCAATTTGGCTTTTGTGTCCCTCTCCATTTTTTTTCCCTGATACTAAAATTTCGGAAAAAAAAAAAAAAATCTCAAGACCAAAAAGAAAAAGAGCTTTTGTGTTTCAGTGTTTGAACTATGAGGAACCCTCTAAAGCATGGAGTTCAAGGCAGGGGTCCCTCTTTCCTGGGTCTACAGGTGATGCTGGGTGGTGGGAGGGGTATGTTGCTCAAGTCTAGTGGCCCAGAAGACCTAAGCACTGACCTCAAATACATAACTCGTGGGCAGTTTTGCTTTCTTGGGAGGAGTCCTATTTTATGCTTGGTTTTCTGGGAGTTAATGCAGGAAAGACGAGATGTACCTAGCATGGGAAAGAGGAAATGGGCAAAACCTAGGGCAGTTTTTGGTGGAACAATGGAAGTTGTTTTCTTTCACATGAGGAGAAATCCCCGCAGATGAGAATGCTAGTTGTACATTCATATAATTCTGTGGAAGTATCCTCACAATTTATTCCTGTTTTTGTGGGGCCCATTCCATAGTTAGATTGTTTTGGCACCGTGAGCAAATGAACCTTTCTTTTTCTTTTTTTTTCCCCCATAAATGAGCTCTTTACCAAAGGGTAGGTTTACAGGGCATATTTTCAACTCCATGTGTTAATGGGATATGGCTCCTCATCAAGGGAGAAAATATCTGTGAAATGGTTGTTGCTGTGAACAAAGCTGCTCCAGGCCTCATCAGGATGCTTATCTCTTCTACTGGCTGGTTGAATCTACTCCCATTGAAAAGCTCAGTCAGATGCAAGGCTGATTAGCACAGTGATTAACAGCACAGGACCTGGAGTCAGACTTTTTGGGTTTAAATTCTGGCTCCACTGATTATTGACTGTATGATCCTCTCTAAGTCTCAATTTCCTTATCTGTAACATGGGGATAATATTCTCATCTACCTTATAGGGCTAATGTAAGAATTAACTCATATATATATGTATGTTTGTGTGTGTGTGTGTGTGTGTGTGTGTGTGTGTGTGTGTGTGGTGTATTGCCTAAGGCATTTGGCTGCTAACCAGAAAGCTGGCAGTTCAAACCCACCAGCAACTCCTTGGAAGGAAGGTTGGGCAATCTACTTCTGTAGTGATACTGCCTCGGAAACCCAAGGGGGGGTCACTATGAGTCAGATCCGAGTCGACGGCAGTGAGTTTGGTTTTTACACACACACACACACACACACACACACACATATATATATATATACATATACATATACAGAGAGAGAGAGAGAGAGAGAGAAACCAGTTACTGTAGAGTCAATTCTGACTCATGGAGACCCCATATGCCTCGAAGTAGAATTGTGCTCCATCAGGTTTTCCATGACTGTGACATTTTAGAGGTAGATTGTCAGGTCTTTCTTCCCAAGAGCCACTGGGTGAATTTGAATGGCCACAACCTTTTGTTTGTAGTAGAACTCTTAACGACTTTCATGATGCATGGACTCCATGAGATATATAAATACACACGTTCAAAAACACATTGCTTAAAATTGTATCTAGAACATACTAAGCACTTAATACATATTTGTTATTCAAAATGCCCAGTTAGCATTTGTAGCTCAAGATTTTAGTGCCTTTGATTAATTTTAGGGATGCTGAAAAATCTACTTAATCCTCAAATAGTCCTTGAGCTTACCGATCAACACGTGTTCCCCAATGCTGCATTGGAGAAAAAGCAGATAGGTCTTCTAACATCTTAAACTCATATTAAGGAGACCTAAAATAGCTCAAATATAACTCAACTTTCATGATATGACCTTAGATTGAACTGATGTCATGAAAGAGCCATGAGGAGGACACTTGAGCAATAGTCCTTAAATAATTTTCATAAGCAAATAGCTGTAATTACCAATTATTGAGCACCTGTTGGCTACCAAGTACTATACCAGATGTCTTTTATATATTATCTTATCTGATCCTCACAACATCCATGAGAAGAAGGTAGTGGAACAGTCTTTTAAGATGAGAAAATTGAGCCTCAAAGAAATTAAGTCACTTTCCCCAGTGTCACGCAACAGGGAAATGATGGAGCTAGGCTTTGAAGTCATTATCTATTTGATTCTCAAACTTGTGTTTGTTCAGCTATACCACAAATTAAATATCCCAAACTTAAACTGTCTCATGAACTGGCAAGTCAGCTAAATGTATACAAGGAACACTGAGAGTGAAGGCTAGTTCAGAAGGAAGTAACAAAGGGAAGAGGAACTGGGTAGTACCACTATCAGCTGATTGGAGGGTGAGACAAGGAGTAGGCACAAGGCTATAACATTTTTGCTTTACTTGTCCCCCGATCTAGCAGGGGCAAGTGCTCTAGTGGCCACAATTGCTAGACATATTTTGGAGTGAGCACTGTTTCCTTTAAGTTACAACCTAATACTATAGAAAGGCCCCCGTTCTTCATCTTGTTTGAATTTTTATCCTTGAGAAATATGACATACTAACTTGAATGTTTCATTTCTTAAAACTACTATCTTTGGGATGACCAGGGTTCCTCAAATGAACAGAATCTTAGGGAATGACCTCTTTTAGGATACTGACCTTAGGATGACTTGATTTTAGCCTGGAATATCTCCAGGATAAATCATGCCTTCTATAATTTTCCTGGGTGACACACTGAAATATACTGGTTTGGACCCCACTAAGTTAGCACATGTAAGAAGCTCTGGTGGCGTAGTGCCTAAGGCATTTGACTGCTAACCAGAAGATTGGCAGTTCAAACCCACCAGCCACTCCTCTGAAGGAGGATTGGGGAATCTAGTTCCATAGTAACACTGCCTTGGAAGGCCAAGGAGGGGTTGCTATGAGTTAGATATGACTTGATGGCAGTGAGTGAGTAAGTTAGCACATGCTATATATTTTAGGCAGAAGCTATGCTGAGATTTGCCTTTGAATTATCTATGGAAAAAAATTAAAACATGGGAAAGATTGAAGAAGGATATTTAAACCTTTAAAGGGGTGAAATGTTTGAAATATCCACTGGATAGGCAAATTAGGAAACATCCTTATCCAGTCATTAAAATAAGTCCTATATTGTTGTTAGGTGCCATCAAGTCAATTTTGACTTGTAGCGACTCCCTGTGACAGAGTAGAATCACCCCATAAGGGTTTCTAGGCTGTAATGTTTTCGAGAGAAATCACGAGGTCTTTCTTCTTTGGCGTCCATAGGTTTGAACTGCCAACCTCACCATTAGCAGCTCAGTGCCTAACTTGTAGCACCACTGTTGTTGTTGTTGTTGTTATGTGACGTTGAGTCAGACCCGACCCATAGCGACCCCTCCTTGGGTTTCCAGGGCAGTATCACTACGGAAGTAGATTGCCCCATCTTCCTTCCGGGGAGTGGCTGGTGGGTTTGAACCACCAGCCTTCTGGTTAGCAGTCAAGTGCCTTAGCCACTACGCTACCAGAGCTCCACTAGGGCTCCTTAAGTCTTCTATAAGGGTCTTTATTTGTCAACACACAGGATTAAGTTGGAACGTTTGTATACTGTTGAAAACAATCTTAAAAATATTCTCTGACTTTTTACTAATTCAGAATGCCTCATCTTTACAAAGCATGAACTGGTGAGATTTTACTCTCTTCCAGTTTCCTCTCTCCTTCACAAGTGCCTTCTAATGCTGACTGTCTCTCTAGTGTAGTTAAGCTCATTTGCTCCAGTATTGTCCTTAGGCATGTAGAACAGTTGGTCAGTGCTCTCTTTATGATAACTCTTTATGCTTAAGGATGGTGATTAAACTGCCTCTTGGCTCTCTTTCACTAGGCTAAACAACCCCAAGTCACTTAACGTTTCCTCATAGGCCTTATTTTCTAATGCTTTAATCATTTCTCACTGTTTGTCTCTGGATCGTCTGTAATTGCTGTGCAATTGTTTTTAAGATGTAACCTGATAAGCAGGTGTAATCCAGGGTTTGACATCGGCTAAACATTTATTTAATGAATGATTTGGAAATTGATGGTGGTGATGAGGGGTGCAGTATAAGAAAAGGGAACTGGACTAGGAGTTAGAACACCTGAGTTTTGTCCTGACTCTGCTACTAACTAGGATTAAGGAGAGAGCCTCCTTTGGACATGCCATCTGAATCTCTCTGAGCCTCAATTTCATCATCTGTAAATTTGGGATAAACACATCTGCCCTGACTGTCTCTCATATAAGGCACCTCAAATGAGATAATCTATGTGAAAATTTGTCAGCAACAAAGCACTACACAAACATTATGTGTCAGGTATCTTTATAAATGCTTGCAAATTTTAACTCATGAAGCTACAGTTATTACTCCAATTTTAGAATGAGAAAATTGAGGCACAGAGAGTTAATAATTTTTCCCAGATCACGTAGTTTCTTCTTTTTTTAAAAATTTTTATTGTGGTTTGGGTGAAAGTTTACAGAACAAATTTATTTTCCATAGAACAATTCATACACATTTTGTTTCATGACATTGACTGCAATTCCCCACATTGTAACAGCTCTCTTTTTCCACTTCCTCCCTGTAGTTACTTCTTCCCTGTGTCCTTCCCTCCCATGCACTCCTGCCCCTCCAGCTGTCTCCCTGTGCAAACACTGCCCCTTCTGTTCTCCCATGATTGATTGCTCCAAGGGGTGTATCTATCTGGTGTAAATGTTCACCCCATATGCCTATCTATTGGTCCTGAAAGCCACAGGAGTGAGTTGAGTTCCAGACCTGAAAGGCAACTAGGGGCCATAATCCCAGGGGTCTCACCAGGCTCTTTCAGATCAGTAAGCCTGGTCTTTATTTATTTATTATGATTTTGAGTTTGTTTCACATAGGTCTCCACTCTATCCAGGCAGATCACATAGCTTCTAAGTGACAAAATCCATGCAGACTGGCTCCAGAGTTCTTTCTCTGAAAATCTATGCTATGCTGCTTCTCCAAATAAACATAATGATCCAATGTAGCCATGCCATTTTATGTACTTCCATAGAGATACCACCTCAGAAACCCAAGGAGGGGTCACTGTGAGTCAAATTGGCACAACAGCAGTGAGTTTGGTTTTGGTTTTGACCCCAAAAAGAAGTCCATAGGTATATGCGACTGGGGCAGAGGATCTATTCAGTCATAACAGATAACCCCATCAGAGGAAACTTTTTCAAAGGCTAACATTCAGATTGGTCATTGAATTAGGTAGCTGTCCACCAACAGGGAGAGCATTATGAACATAACATCAAACCCAAAAACCAAACCCACTGCCATCGTGTTGATGCTGACTCATAGTGACACCATAGGGTTTCCAAGGCTGTAAATCTTTATGGAAGCAAACTGCCTCATCCTTCTCCCATAGAGCAGCTGGTGGGTTTGAACGACCGACCTTTTGGTTAACAGCCAAATGCCTTAACAACAAAGCCACTAGATGTCCTATGAACATAATACAGTAAATAGGAAATGTTACCTTGGGTCAGATCAATGGTTCGCCTACCCTAGTACACTAA
>NW_006921975.1:1090036-1093605 GCF_000298275.1 Orycteropus afer afer
TTTTTTTTTTTTTTTTTTTTTAAAGGAGTTTTAGAAAGAAATATTGGAAAAATTTTGAGTTATAAGTGTTTGAACATTTACAGGGAAAATTAGAATCCGTATCATGGAAATTTGAAGATTATGCTATATATCACTGTATTGAAGACCTACCTTATATTTGAAAAATTACACCATTAACTTTTCATTAACACCCATTTGATATAGGGTACAATATGAACTTATTTTATGCCAAGATTTGATCTATAGGGAATAGTGCTATAGTGGAGTAACAGGCTTTTCTACCTTGGGTAATGGCAGGAAGGGGCATTTTTCTGTGACTGTGGAAGTTTCCTTCTATGAAAATAACCTTAAAAAATTGATATGGGAAAACCAATCACTCACTTTATATGGAAAGGAAAGAGACCTTGGATAAGCAAAGCACTACTGAAGAAGAAGGACAAAGTAGGAGGTCTCACACCCCCGAATCTCAAAACCTACTATACATGGAAGAACAATGTGGAACAAAACTCAAAATAATTAAAAGAAAAATAAAGGGGGGGGGGACCAGGTTTGCTGGTCTGATACAGCCTGATGAAACCCCTGAGACTATGGCCCCTAGCTGCCCTTCAGGTCTGGATTTGGGCTCATTCCTGTGGCTTCCAACCAAACAAAAGAAAGACATATGAGCTGAACATTTACATTAGATAGATACACTTCTTGGAGAGATCAATCATGAAAGAATAGAAGGGCTGTGTATGCACAGGGAGATAGCTTGGGGGGCAAGAGTGAATGGAAAGGAAGGACACAGGGAAGAGGTAACTATGGGGAGGAAGTGGGAAGAGAGCTGTTGCATTGTAGGAAAATGCAGTCAATGTCATGAGACAAAATGGGTGTGAACTGCTGTATGGAAAATGAATTTGCTCTGTAAACTTTCACCCAAATCACAATAAAAATTTTAAAAAATAACCTAAAAATATTGAAAGTATTCTTAGAAGTTGGGGGCATCTCTTGAGAAAATTTGATGCTGATTAAATCACAAATGTTATCATTCTAACCAGGATCTGTATAGCTTTGAATTATGATAAGATTATTAAAAGAATGGCTAGGAACCAGGGAGAAAAATGACATCTCTGTATATTAGTACTCAGTTTCTTTTTTAAAAACTGTTCTCTCTAAAGCAATATCTTGTTCAAGTTGTTTAATTTAAATAATTATTTAATGAGAAATCTATTTTTCTATAAAGAAATTGTGGCAAATTCATGATAACATCTTAATAGGCTTAAGCAGAGATCTATCATCTTAAACTATCTTAAATGTTTGTGAAAATATTTACTTTAGCAATCATATCATGTGGCTGCAGGCAACTTTTTGCTTCTTGATGGAAGCATAGTGAAATTTTAGTGGCACTTACTAAGATGTGCTTGTTCAATATCCATCCATCCACCACTATGTGCCAGGTACTATGCTGTGCACTGGAGATACAATGAACAACAATAACATGGTCCCTATGTTATGGAACTTCTGGCAGAGTAGAAACTCTTCAAATGGCAAAGAAAACAATCATGAGTTGACAATTTTTAAAAAAAGAGTAAAAGGAATAAGGGAAACGGACTCTAGACTCACTTGGATATTGCTAAACCTTTTCTTTGAACATTATTCTCTTAAAATTGTCTATAAAACATTTTGAGAGATATTGTGTGTGTGCAGATAGGAAGTCTGGCATGAAAAGAGAGAACAGACGTTTTGAATGATGCTAGTTTAGTTTTCCTGAAAGTGTGCAATAATGGATACTTTCTCTATAGCATTTTACACCTTCAAAGAGATTATGTCAGCCTTGTGAGGTAGGCCAAGTAAATTTTATTATCCTCACTACATACACGAGAAAACTGAGGCACAGATGTTTTATGTGCCCAAGGTCCCACAGCTATGTAGAATTCAGAGCTCTACCTTTTGTTTTTTCTATTATGTCATGCTGAAGAATCTTAGACTCCAGTATAAGGCCCTATAAAACCCAAAAGACTTAACAGAATACAAGATGTTCAAGAAAGCAATGTCAGTAACACACAAGAAGGAAAACAAAGTACAACAAGGAGGATGTTCCTCTGCTTTGGGCTACTAAGTAGGTCACCCATTAAAAGGCTATTTTGGTAGAAAATTTTAGAGGGCATTTAGTCCATGCACCAACATCACTGACCTGATTCTTCACTTTCAAGATCTAAGAAAATCAAAGACTTTTTTTTGTGTGTGTGTGTGGTGGGGAGGTAGTGGATCATTTGTGTAGTGCAAGAGAGTGTTAGTTGGGAAACTTGATTTAAGCAGGCTAGTGCTCTAGATTTTTTGTGAGGTGTGATTCACTGGAGGACATGCTATTCTTAAGGGAACAGCTTTGTAGCTTTACGATGCCGAGTCAGCAATTTCTTCCTTTCTTTCCTCCTTTCCTTTCCATTTTTCTTGCACTCTTCTTGTAGTAGTGGATGGAGGCATAGCTGACAAATTGTTAATATTTAATTTGCTACGAAACAGTTCTCCCAGGCAATGGCTGCTCACTGTCATTGCAGTCTCTGCAGCTGCTTTGGCTCTCAGGCACACTGTGATGGAATTAGAGTGGAAATGTTTCCCTTGCACTTTTGTTTATGGTAACATAGGCACTTTGTTTTTAACTGGCAAGTTGAGACTTCTAAGGAAAATAATAACCTTTCACCACGTTTCAATTTGACTCTTTAACTCCAAACAGAGTATCCATCTGCTTGAGAGTGAAACATTTCTTGTAGTATTTTTCAGTCTTAAATTTAAATATCCAAGCTTAAGAATGAATATATTTTGGCCCATTAAAATCATATTTTTCTCCTTAGTCTTTTCTTTTTCATTTTGTTCACATTTTTAAAGCTATGAAAATTTTTTCTCATATGCCATCCTACTTAAAAATTTGGCCTTAGAGAGGTACACGGGAGGTACAGACAACAAATACGAACCCTTCTGCACATACAGTACTGCGTTGTCAGTGAAGGCAAACATGGGTATATGGATGGATAGATGGGTGGACAGGCTAAACGATTAGGTATGTCTATGAAATGGGGAGGGTATCCAAGAACATATAGAGGGTTGGCAGACAATGGTCCTATATGTTTATGTGAATGATCAGAATTCCCAGGTGTATAGTAGAGCTGACAAGGGGCAAGGTTGGGGTCACTGTTTGGTCACAGCCAGCTACCCACAGGGACTGAGTAGTTGAGCCTGTGGGCTTGGAACCATAGTCGCAGGGGACATCAAGCTCAATTGGCATAACATACTATACAAAATATTGTTCCACCTCCTACTTTGGTGAGTAGTGACTGGGATCTTAAAAGTGAGCAAGCTGCCATCTAGATGCAATGATGGGTCTCTCCTCGTCCAGAGCAAAGAAGAATGAAGAAAACCAAAATTAATGGAAACAATTAGTCCTAGCATCCGACCTGCAGTATATATAACTGAGACCAGAAGAACTAGATGGTGCCTGGCTGCCACTGTCATCCACTTGCAAGGGGATCTATGTAGGAGACCCTTGATAGAGAGGGAGAACAATGTGGGACAAAACTCAAAATCATTTGGAG
>NW_006921975.1:1093889-1096426 GCF_000298275.1 Orycteropus afer afer
AATGACATGAGACAAAGTATATGTGAACTGCTGTATGGAAAGTGAATTTGCTCTGTAAATCCTCACCCAAATCACAATAAAAAATATATATTTGGCCTTATAGTACACACACACTCACACACACACACTCATTGTCTCTCTCTTCTTCTTTGGAAGGGTGTTGGGGTAGTGAGTATCCAGTAACTAGGTCTTTAAACAAAAATCCTACCTTCTTCCCTCATCCTTTGCCCATTCCCTGCTAGGAGGAAGACATGGAGAAAGGAAGGAAATTGATTTGAAATAGTCAACTGTTTATGAAACAGAGCTGTGGAGGGGTGTGCTTATCTAATAATAATAATAATAGGTAGTATTATATCACAGAGACTTCCAGATTAGTCATAGTATGCAATTTTCAACAGTTTAGATTTGTTTTTTCTTTTTTTTTTTCTGCAGCCACTGGGGAGGAATAAAGAATTACAGAGACTATCAAGAACTGTTGGCATGTTTAGTTTGTTGGCTACTTAATTTATTAGCAGATATGGGAACTGCCTCAGGTCGATGATTTAACACGTTGGCTGGATATGGAATAAATCTCAAATGTACCTGTTCCAAAATCGTGTTAATCCTTTCAACTTCGCAGTCAATCAAGTATCGCTTTTCCTGCCTCCTGTCCATTTCTTCAATGATGCGCCTGAATTCTTGAACGTCTTTTATGTTTCCCACGGACCTTGCTGTCACTTGCCAGTTGTTTTGCACTGCTGCTTCCATAATTGCTTGGAGGATGGAAAATCCTGAAGAAAAGAAAGACAGTTATAATGATTTTTTTTCTTTTTGAAAAACTTTCTGTAGGTATTAAAAGTTCAGCTGAGTTTTTATTCACCATACATTGGGTCCCTTTGAACCTTATCCATTATGGAGAGCAATCTTATCTATAACCTCAGCCTTGAGCCTTCCAGACAATTGGTACCTGTAGTTTTAAAGGAAAGAAGATTCTCCAACTTATAGGCACCAGGCTAAGTGTTTATCAAGCCTCTACCTAAACAATCAAAGCTGCATTACAGTACCTAATTGTTTTGATCGACATGCACCATCAAAATATCTAAAGAATGAATACCAGGAGGTTCTTCCTTATATCTAGCCATAATCTTCTCTGTTGCAGTTGAAGTTCTTTTCTTCCATCTTCCACATAAACATTCTTCAGAATTAGGTATAATTTTAGTAGATATAGGAACTCATTGTAATATGGCTGATCCTTGCATGGATATGAATATCCAACAAGGTAAATTACATCTCCTACATAGCTCTGAGAAAACCTGACAAAAACAGTCCTTAAAAAAATATATCATGCTTGTCTCTTGATCCCTTCTAACTATTAACACCCTGGATCTGTGCTGAATGGGAGGGAAAAGACCTGATGCTTGGAGTTTTGGACAACCTTTTGGGAGTCAAGGGATGAAAAATTGGGAAGAATAGATAATCTGAGAGTATGGCTCACAAGAATAGCACAGGGGTTTTCTATTTACTGATCTTTTAGAATATCCAAGTCACTAATATGATAAGGATCCCTGATGATGCAGTGATTAAAGTTGATATGAATTCTTAATTTCATCAAGTATAAAACAAACAAACAAACAAAAAAACCCAAATCTGTTATCATTAAGTCAATTCCAACTCATGGCAACTCCATGACAGAATCCTTACTTCTGTGATGTTAATGAGGCAGGATTAGAGACATTTATGTTCATGAGGCAGTATGCAATCTACAGGATTAGGTTGTATCTTGAGTCAATCTCTTTGAGATATAAAAGGGATTAAACAAGCGAGCAGAGAGAAGGACCTCAGTACCACCAAGAAAGAAGAGCCAGAAGCAGAGTTCATCCTTTGGACAAGGGTCTCTGTGCTGAGAACATCCTAGACCTAGTGGAAGATTGCTGTCAAGATACATGAGGATTTCCAAGGAATGTCAGGCCCACAGGTGTTGAAAAAAGATAAGGACCTTTCTCCTAAGCTGTGAGTCAATACATAGAAAAAGCTTTCCCCTATAGCTGGTGCCCTGGATTTGGACTTTTAGCCTTCTAAAGTGGGAGAGAATGAATTTCTGCTTGTTAAAGCCATCTACTTGTGGTATTTATGTGATAGCAACACTAGATAACAAAGATATTGGGAACGACCAATTGAAAAGAAATGGTGTCACGTTCATTGTCAAAAAGAACATTTCAAGATCTATCCTGAAGTACAACACTGTTAATAATAGGATAATATCCATATGTCTACAAAGAAGACCAGCTAATATGACTATTATTCAAATTTGCAAACCAACCGCAATCAAGGAGTCTGTTGTTCGGACAGAACAAGGGGACACCGCATGGTTTAAAATCAAGAAGGTAGTGCATCAGGGTTGTATCATTTCCCCATACTTATTCAATCTGTATGCTGAGTAAATAATCTGCTGGACTATATGAAGAAGAATGTGGCATCAAGATTGGAGGAAGAAACATTAATAACCTGCGATACACTAACAACACAACTTTGCTTGCCAAAAGTGAGGCTGACTTGAG
>NW_006921975.1:1098817-1108466 GCF_000298275.1 Orycteropus afer afer
TGATTGCCAGTCTCATCATGGGGAATAACTACCACCAGCTGCCCAGCCACTCAACCAGGCCCAGCCAAGTTGACACACAAATCTAACCACCACAACAAGGTTCCAGGAATTGACAGAATACCACTTGAGATGTTCCAACAAATGGATGCAATGCTGGAAGTGCTTATTTGTCTATGTCAAGAAATTAGGAAGACAGGTATTTGGTCAACTGACTTGAAGAGATGCATATTTGTGGCCCTTTGAAAGAAAGGTGATCTAACAGAATGTGGAAATTATTGAACAATGCCATTGACAGCACACACAAGTAAAATTTTGCTGGATAACTCAAAAATGTCTGCAGCCATACATTGACAGAGAATTACTGGAAATTCAAGCTAGATGCAGAAGAAAACATGGAACAAGGGATATCATCACTGATGTCAGATGGATCTTTGCTGAAAGCAGGGAGTACCAGAAAGATTTTATACCTGTGTTTTATTGACTATGCAAAAGCATTCTATTGTATGGATCATAACAAATCATTACATTTTGAAGAATGGGAAGTCCAGAACACTTAACTGTGCTCATGTAGAGCCTATATATAGACCAAGAGGCAGTTATTAGAACAAAACAAGGGGATACTGTATGGTTTAAAACCAGGAAAGATGTGCATCACCATATTTATTCAGTTTGTATGCTGAGGAGATAATCTGAGAAGCTGGGCTACAATAAGAAGAATGTGGAATCAGGATTGGAGGAAGACTCATTAACAACCTGCAACATGCAGATGGCACAACCTTGCTTGCTGAAAGCGAAGATGACTTGAAGCACTTACTGATGAAGATCAAAGGCCACAGCATGGATTATACCTTAACATAAAGAAAACAAAAAACCTCACATCTGGACCAATAAAGAACATCATGATAAATGGAGAAAAGGTTCAAGTTGTCAAGGATTTCATTTGACTTGGATCCACAGTCAATGCCCATGGAAGCAGCAGTCAAGAAATCAAATGACATAGTGCGCTGGGCAAATCTACTACAAAAGACCTCTTTAAAGAGTTAAAGAGCAAAGATGTCATTTTGAGGACTAAAGTGCATGTGCCTCAAGCTATGGTATTTTCAATAGCCTCAAATGCACGTGGCAGCTTGACAGTGAATAAGGAATACTGAAGGAGAGCTGATGCCTTTGAATCATGGTGTAGGTGAAGAATGTTGAATATATCATGCATGGATCGTCAGAAGAAGGAACAAATCTGTCTCGGAAGAAGTACAGTGAGAATGTTCCTTAGAAGCAAAGATGGTAAGACTTCATCTCATGTGCTTTGGACATGTGACAAGGAGGGCCCGGTCTGTGGGGAAGGACATGATGCTTGGTAAAGTAGAGAGTCAGAAAAAAAAAAAAAAGAAGACGATGATGTTCAGTGAGATGAATTGACACAGTGGCTGTAACCATGGGCTCAAATATAGGATGGTGCAAGTTTGGGCAATGTTTCTTCTGTTGTACAGAGAGTCCCTAGGAGTTGGAACAGACTTGATGACACCTAACAGTAACAATGACTAATGGAAGTGGGCAATGTGGATGATTTGCAAATCCAACATGATCTGTCCAGAAACAATCCAACCAGTGGAGAGGTCGAAAAAGGGAGAAGCTCCTGCTGCCCTTTGAACACATTCCTGGTTCTGTGCTGTCTCAGGCTCAGCCTGTAGTGTGAGCAAACATGGTTGAGAATCTTCTTCACTACATCGTATAAAATGGTATTGGCATTTGGAGAGCACACTTCAGGGAGATGGCAGCGGTGACTCAGCCGGTCATTATGACTCCTTTGCGTTCAGGGTGTATGCAGGAAGAAGATCACAAATGAGACCCAAGCACTTGGTAATTTCCAAATGAGGAATTTCAGAACGGGAGTTCAAAATTACAGATCAGAGTAAATTACCATTGCTTTAAATGTTAATTCTTACTCTTTTTTAAGCCAACCACGCATATTTATTTCTGAGATTTACATTTTCGTGTGGGTTTTCGATGAGTTCTCTGCTTCAGTGGGAGTTGAGGGTACATGGTGGTCCAGAGCATGGGATTAAGAAATAAACATAGGAAGAAGGAGATTAAAGCATTTGAAAATCTTTCTTAAGCAATGTGCAATAAAGCCTCATTATTTTGGATCTAATTAAGAATTTATGAAAATTCAGCAAGGACTGAGTTCAATTTTACTTCTGTACTATTTATGAAGAAAGTATTGGCTAAATAATAATGGCAATGAAATTACACAGGGAGTCTTTGATATAGTTGAAGTAAACTTTTTAAAGGCCTGTTAGTAAAATACAAGTTTTTCATGTCTTGAGTCAGAAATCTGGGTGACACAGAAGTGGGTGACACAGAACAAGTTTAATCTCTTTTCCATGTGACAGTCCTTTACTTTTTGAAGACAGTTAGCGTGTCTCCCCTTAACCTTCTTTTCTTCAGGCTAAAATGTTTCAATCTTTCAACTATTCCTTGTTTGACAGGATGCCAAGTTCCCTCACTGTTAGGTCCCTCTCCTATGGGTATTTGTCAATATTTTATTGATCCTGATAATCCAGATGTCATCTGACCAGTGTGGCTGACAACAGGATTATTGCTTGCTCTGATATGGACTGTTGTTATGGTGAAGGAGCTCTGGTGGCGCAGTGGTTAAAGCATTCCACTTATAAGCAAAAGGTTAGTGGTTTGAACCCACCAGCCATTTGGTTGGAGAAAGACAAGGCAGTCTGCTTCTGTAAGGATTTGTTGTTGTTGTTGTTGTTATGTGCCGTCGAGTCGGCCCCGACTCATAGCGACCCCTCCTTGGGTTTCTGAGGCAGTATCACTACGGAAGTAGGATTGCCCAACCTTCCTTCCGAGGAGTGGCTGGTGGGTTTGAACCGCCAGCCTTCTGGTTAGCAGTCAAGTGCTTTAGCCACTATGCTACCAGAGCTCCTTGGAAACCCTATTAGGCAGTTCTATTCTGTCCTATAGGGTCTGTATGAGTCAGAATTGACTCAATGGCAGCAGGTTTGGTTTGGGGTTATCATGGTAGCCTACGATTGCTAATATTTTAAAACAAAACCAATTGTATGAAGTTGATTTCAACTCATGGTGACCCCATGCATGTCAGAGTAGAACTGTGCTTTGTAGAGTTTTCAGAAGTAAATGATTTTTCAGAAGTAAATGACCAGGACATTCCTCTGATGCCTCTACATGGACTCAAACTTCCAACCTTTCATTTAGCAACCAAATGTGTTAACCATTTGAACCACGCAGGGACTCCCTATTTTTAAATAAATATATTCTATTGTTAATTCCTATTAAACTTCAATTCAACTAAAACATGTCAGTTCTGCATAGAACTTTTTTTTGCTCTGTAGCAACTCACCATCCAGGTATCAAGATTCACTCCATTCTAACCTGGTTTTAATCTCCCTTTCTTTAATCCCTCACCTCACTCTGGATCCTTGTTATTACCTATTTTCATGTCAAAATCTGCAAGAAGGTCTCATCAATTTATTCAGTACTTTCACTGTTACCTACTCAAGGTGACTGTAGCTTTCTTCCCTTTACCTGGTACCCCCTGTTACCTTTCTGGATGACTCTCTTACCCCCATGAAGTTTCCCTGACTGACTTCACATTCATTTATCCAGAGATGAGTAGATTTAAATTCTAAGTAAATCAATTAGAAGCATTGTAGAAACCTGTTTTAAAAGCAGTATCACAGACATTTAAAAATTTAAAATGTTACTGGGTGAAACATGGAATTCTACGCTGCTATTAAAAAGATAGCTCAGTCTGTATATACTAACAAGGAATGAAGTCTGCAATGTATCATCACATAAGAAAAAGCAGGGCTTTGAACCTGAATCACCTGGGGATTTCGTTAAAATGTAGGTTCTGATTCAATATATCTGGGGTGGAAAGGAAAATTCTCAGCAGGGAGTTTAACCGGAATGAACTGGTTTGGAGCCCTGGAAAAAAGCTGTCAGTCCCCTCCAGGAATTTCCTTTGGCTGAAGAGAGCTGCCTGCCTCAATATTGAGTTCCTTTTCCAGGGCAGCCTGGCATGCAGTGAGCGTTGTTACAGGACATATAAAGGCACTATAGCTCTGGCAGCATAGTGCCTAAGGCACTTGACTGTTAACCAGAAGGCTGGCGGTTCAAACCCACCAGCCACTCCTGGGAAGGTAGGTCGGGCAATCTATTTCCATAGTGATACTGCCTGGGAAACCCAAGGAGGGGTTGCTATGAGTCTGATCCAACTCCACGGCACATAACAACAACATAGTGCCTAAGGCATTTGACTGCTTACCAGAAGCCTGGAGGTACAAACCCACTGGCCACTCCTTGGAAGGAAGATTGGGCAATCTACTTCCATAGAGATACCACCTCGGAAACCCAAGGAGGAGTTGCTATGAGTCAAATCGACTTGACACCAGTGAAGGTTTTTTTTTTTTTTTTTAATCCCCTCCCTCAACTGGGGCAACTCTAAAGCAAGACTTTGAGTTGATTCATTCCAGTTCGATTCCTTGCTAAGAATTTGCATTTCCAGAACGTACATTTTAACAAGACGCCCAGGTGATTCTTACGCACACATAAGAATCCACTAGGGATCTGGAAGGTTCCTGCTCTACAGTGCCATCCCAGCTTCCATGACTTCACCGCAGCTCATCTTCTCCCTCTGTCTAAACTTGATTCCTTCTCTTCCTCCCCCAGGCGTTGATTTTGACAGTGCTCCCTAATAAACTTCATGCAAATCTCCACTTCAGAGTCTGCTTCACTCTGTGACAATTGAGTTGACCTCATGGCAGGGACTGCAGCAGGTACAAGTAGATCGCAGATCTACAATTGTCAAAATCATTTTCACAGTGGGGGATTAAGGCCATGATGTTGTTCAATGTACAAACAAAATGAAAAAACATTTCATGCTGAACAAATTTACTATTTGATCTGAGAACACTGAAGAACAATAAACAGGATATTGACATATGGAAGTTGGTAATGAAGACACCCAAGGAAATATAGTTGATGATAATTTTCTGCCTTCTGGTTTGCTTTCTTCCAGCAAGGTCTCTCACCACCTGTTGTGCCACATGACCCTGTATCAGTTCTCTCAGAGCCACACCATCTGTACTTCTGACATCAGTCTCTAGCAGTCCCCAAAATGATTGAGGGTCTCTGATATTGACAAATGAAAGTGATGCTGAGCTTCATATGAGTGTTAATATTTATAGCAATCTGTGCCCGGCTGGAATTCTCAGAGGGCTTTCCACAAGGCCCCAAAGGGGACTACTGACCCTCTGGAAATGTTCCAGAGAGACAAATTGGTATTTCCCAGAGGATAATTCAATATTTGTTCAGTGGCCTGTGCTAGAAACTGCTTTTTCCATATTTTCAAGTTGAAAAAGAGAGTCTCAAACTGGCCCATGCCCCCTGAAAACTTCCACGGCCTGCATTGACCAGACACAAAATCTCAGCATTATAGCGTAGGACTTTCATAGATGATTCAGGGCAGTAGGATACAATTTTTAATGCTTTGGAAGGAACCCCTGTATTTTAGCCAATATCATTTTCATTTGAATATGTGAAAAGTGAAATGAAATTTTCATGGAAGCCCAATACGTGAGACAGAAAGAAACTGGAGCTGCTCTGTGTTTTTTTTGGGGGGTGGGGTGGGGTGGGGTGGGGTAGGGGTGGGTAGCTAGAGAGGGAAATCACTTGCCTAAGATCATTTAGCTACTGTAGAGTCCGAAGTGAGACTAGGACCTAAGCAAGTGCCAGGATTATGGTGAAGCACGTAACTCACAAAATGTAAGGAGGCACTTTCTCAGGGCTGTGCAAATGCAGCCTCGCTTGCCTCACTCCAGTCTCCATCCTGTAAACAAGTTTCCTGGATTCCATTTTAGTGCTCTTTCAAGTACATCATGCTGTCTAGCCTGCTTTATAGGTCTTGTCACTTCCGAATGATCTGAACATTCATTGGCGACGTTATGGAGTGGATAGAGCTCGCCTCTTTGTGGGCCCTTTCATCTTTTCTTTTTGATGCTACACAAGCTCCTGATGTTCCCTTGCCTACCCAGTGCCCTAACTAAACCTATCACGACTGTGTCCAGCGTTTTCTTTCCTTCTCCCCACATCAAAACTTCCCTGTCCTAGGTACCATTCTTTCAGTGCCTTTCCCTTTTCTAGGTGCCAGCATGGCTCAAACTCCAAACTCACTGCCATCGAGTTGATTCTGACTCATAGCAACCCCCACTGGGTTTCCAAGGCTGTAAATCTTTACAGAAGCAGAATGCCTCATCTTTCTTCCACAGAGCAGCTGGTGGGTTCGAACCCTTGACCTTTTGGTTAGCAGCTAAATGCCTTAATGTCTACACCTCCAGAGCGCCTTACAGGACTGGCTAATAGCTTAATATTTTATCCTTCCAGCTAAAATATCTTGCCCTTAACACAAGTGAGTTTGGAAGTAAAGGGAAAAGTGATACTGAATATTCTTTTGGGCTCTGTCCATCTCATGGGGTCATTTGGATGAATAATGTGAAAGTCAGTGACGCACTTTACAATTCTCAGGCTATGGCATTTAACAAATGAATAGTTGGTAACTTGGTGGGTATCTCAGGGGCCAATGGAGTGGGAGGGCAATGGTGGAACTGGTTCCCAGAGAGTCAGTGTTCCTCAAATCAATGCCATAGGCTGTAGGAAGCTACCAATACCAAGGACCTGTCCTGAGGTCATTCCACCTTACTTGTGTTACTCAACTGAATTCAGCTGGAAAAAACATTGCTCTATTTTTCTGTTTTCACCTACTTCTGTGGTTCTTAATCCTGGTTGCACCTGGGGAGCAATGAAAGAATTGATGCCCAAACCTCATCTGGACCACTTAAATCAGATGAACCTGGTGGACATTATGCTGAGTGAAATAAGTCAATCACAGAAGCGAAAAAATTCTGTATGAGCCCATTACTGTAAAAAGACAAAGAAAGGTTTGCTTGGGAAAGGGAACTCACTTTGTAGGTTACTGGGGTGGGGAGGGAAGAGGAGGATTAATTCTGGGCTCCCTGGAGCCCACACACTGACATGGGTAAGGGGAGGGATATATAGAAAGAGTCTGTGACCACCATTATAACATTAGGAAAAGGGAGGACACCAAATTGTGCACATAGGAGATAGACGACAGATGCTAATACCAACCAGTGTGCACACAATACTGCATCATCATTAATAACAAACACCAGGCTACAGATAAACACATAAACACCTGAGAAGATGGAATGGGGGTCAGTGAACATGAGTATACTCTACACCAAGAATAGGTTCAGTGGAGGTTAATCTTGCACAGATACCAGTGATACAAAATACCTGCAATCCTTACAGAAACAATAGAAGACCAACACAGAGTAATCCCCCACAGACACCCAGACACGGTGGGAGAGAGATCCAACAGATCTACCACCTCAGGACTATAGTACTTGGAGGACACCAGACTCAATTGGCACAACAAAATACATAAAAGCCTTGTTCCTCATCCCCTGTTGTCAGAAGTGAAGAAGATTGAAAAAAAGAAAAAAAAGGACATGTGGAAGCAATCAGCCCTAGGACACGATGGCCCTTGAGACCAGAAGAACTAGATGGTCCCTGGCTACCATTGCCAACCACTCAGTAAAGGATCAAATCTGGAGATCCTGGATAGAGTGGGAGGGAAAACGTGGAACAAAATCTAAAAACTCAACAATGTCTAGAATTACTGGTCAGATGGAGTCTGGTGAGACCCCCAATACTATGGTCCTGGGATACATTCTGGGCCTGGAATAAAGCTCACTCCCAAGGACTGGCTTTCAGCCCAAGAGTAAACAAGATGTACATGCAGACCACTCAACCCAGGGTGATGCACCCACATACTCTATGGAAATGCATCCCTTGGAGCAATTGACCACGAGGCACCAGAGGGGCAACACTTACGTGGAGGAAATGCAGGGCAAACAGGAGTGCATAACTATGAGGGGCACAGGGGGAAGGTTACTGGGCAGGGAGGGGAGTAGACTGGGTTAGGGTTGGGCATGGTAAATGAGGAGTGAAACTAAATGTACACATAATGTTGAATGTAAAACAAACTCTTAAAATAAAAAGTTAAAAAAAAAAAAGAGCCCAAGAATGAATAAGCAGAACACTGAGAGCAGCCACCAATGGAAAAGTGTAATTCCTTTGCCCAGTTTCCATGGCTGAACTCACAGACCCAGGACCCATGGATAGAAAGAGTAACTTGTTTCCCAGAAAGAAAGACCCTATAACACCACAACAAGTATGCATAGGAATGATTCTCCAGTCTTTCCTAAAAAAAAAAAAAAAAAAAAAAAAAAGCAGAGTCTTTAGGGATGATTCCTAGATGTTGTTTTGTTTTAAATTTCCACGGTTATTCTCATGTAAAATCATGGTTTAGAACCACCGACCTACTCTAAGGCTAACTGACCCAAATATGGCCTCTTTTCTTAGGTGTCCCTCATGATGAGCAGAGGTTCTGAGAGGGAAATGTATGGTTCAAGAATGGCTCTATACCACCTTGAAATAAGCAAACAAAGGCACAGAGACAACATGAACATTTTAATCATTTCCAATCTCTCCCTATGTTGTGATGACAACCCTCATGCAACCTCTCTAATTATTTCCATGGGATTGATGTCTACTTCTTTGTGCTCATGAGGGACATAGACCAAGAGGCAGTCATTGGAACAGAACTAGGGGATACGTCATGGTTTAAAATCAGGGAAGGTGTGTGTCACCATGCTTGTTCAATCTTTATGCTAAGGAAATAATCTGAGAAGCTGGACTATAAGAAGAACATAGCATCAAGATTGGAGGAAGATCCATTAACAACCTGTGAGATGCACATGACACAACCTTGCTTGCTGAAAGCAAAGAGAACATGAAACACTTACTGATGAAGATCAAAGACTATAGCCTTCAGCATGGATTATACCTTAACATAAAGAAAAAAAAATCCTCACAACTGGACCAATAAGCAACATCATGATAAACAGAGAAAAGGTTGAACTTGCCAGGGATTTCATTTCACTTGGCTCCACATCAATGTCCATGGAAGTATCAGTCAAGAAATCAAACACTGTATTGGGTAAATCTGCTGTGAAAGACCTCTTTAAAGTGTTTAAGAGCAAAGATGTCAGTTTGAAGACTAAGGTGTACCTGATTCAAGCCATGGTATTTTTGATAGACTCATATACATGTGAGAGCTGGAAAATGAATAAGAAAGATCTCAGAAGAACTGATGCATTTGAATTGTGGTGTTGGTGAAGAATATCGAATGTAGAATAAATGGGTCTTGGAGGAAATACAACCAGAATGCTCCTTAGAAGTGAGAATAGCGAGACTTCATCCCTCATACTTTGGTCATGTTGTCAGAACTATTCCCTGGAGAAGGATATCATGCAGGGTCAGTGAAAAAAGGAAAGACCCTCGATGAGATGGATTGACATAGTGGCTACAACAATGCACTCAAGTATGGCAAGTATTGTGAGAATGGCGCAGGATTGGGCAGTGTTTCATTCTGTTGTACATGTTGTTGTTGTTGTTGTTATGTGCCGTCGAGTCGGCCCCGACTCATAGCAACCCCTCCTTGGGTTTCCGAGGCAGTTATCACTACGGAAGT
>NW_006921975.1:1108628-1111959 GCF_000298275.1 Orycteropus afer afer
ATACCATACAGCAGTTTACATATACTTTGTCTCATGACATTGACCACAATTTAGCACAATGCAACATCTCCCCTCCCACTTCCTCCTGATAGCTACCTCTTCCCTGTGTCCATCCCTCCATGCACTCCTATCCCCTGAGTTGTCTCCCTGTGCCTGAGCAGCCCTTCTTTCTCTCATGCTTGTTCTCTCCAAGGAGTGTATCTACCTCAGGCAAATGCTCAACTCATATGCCTGTCTATTGTTTGGCTGGAAGCCACAGGTGTGCATTCAATTCCAGACCTGAAGGGCAGCTAGGGGCCATAGTCTCAGTGGTTCCACCAGGCTCCCTTGGGCCAGCAAACCTGTTCCCTGCTTTTTTTTTTTTCCCAAATGATTTTGAGTTTTGTTCCACATTGTTCCCCCTGTCTATCCAAGATTTCCTACAAAGATCCTCTTCCAAGTGGTTGACAGTAGTAGCCGAGCATCATCTATTTTTTCTGGTCTCATAGTCATATAGGCTTCAGGTTGGATGGTGTACCAGTCGCTAGGACTAATTGTTTCCATGAATTTTTGGTTTTCTTCATTCTTCTTGACTCTGGACGAGGAGAGACCCATCGTTGCATCTAGATGGCAGCTTGCAAGCTTTTTAAGATCTCAGTTGCTACTCGCCACAGTAGGAGGTGGAACAATGTTTTGTGTAGTATGTTATGCCAATTGAGCTTAATGTCCTCTGCAACCATGGTAGTTATGGACATTTTTAAGGCTCTTGATATATATTGCCAAATTGTACTTGAAAAAAGTTGTACCACTTTATGTTACCATCAGCAGAATATGAAAGTAATTGTCTCTCTGACCTTTGGCTGCATTGAATAGTATTTTTGCCCACTTGATTGTTGTTGTTTTTGTTGTTACATGCCGTCGAGTCAGACCCGACTCATAGCGACCCCTCCTTGAGTTTCCAAGGCAGTATCACTATGGAAGTAGATTGCCCCATCTTCCTTCCGAGGAGTTGCTGGTGGGTTTGAACCACCAGCCCTCTGGTTAGCAGTCCAGTGCCTTAGGCACTTTGCTACCAGAGCTCCCCTGGTAGGTAAATAAAAAGGATTCTCTTTTTTATTAGCATTTCTTTGATGATTCAAGAAGGCAGTGACCTTTTATGATTTTGTGGCCATTTAAATTTTTTTCTTTTGAGAATTTCCTGTGTCCATATTTCTGTTATGATGTTAATGTCTTTCTAATTGATTTATAAGAGCCTTTGTATATTAAGAATATTAACACCTTTTGTGATATAAATCATATATGTTTTAACTCAGTTTGATTTCTAATGTTGTTCCTGATGCATTTTGATGAACAGAAGTTTAATACTGTTGTGGCATTGATAATCTTCTTCACCAAAAAAATCATGTGAGATGCAAAGAAAAAACAAAAAACAAAAAACCAACCCACTATCATTGATTCAATTCCAAGTAGAACTTCCCTGTAGGGTTTCCAAGGCTATAAATCTTTATGGAAGCAGACTGTCTCATTTTATTTCCCATGGAGCAGCTGGTAGTTTCCAACTTTTGGCCTTTTGTTTAGCAGCCAGATGCTTTAACCACTGCACCACCAGCACTCCTTGAGATGGAAAGAGGTAAATGAAAATTCCCCTTTCCCTTCTACTTTTATTCTAGTATTCATCTGCCCAAACCTTATGTGAACTACTCTCCATTTTTCACAACTTCTTTGGTCTCCATGGAAGGAGCTCTGGTGGTATAGTGGTTAAGGCATTTGGCTGCTAACCAAAAGGTCAGTGGTTTGAACCCACCAGCTTCTCCATGGGAGAAAGATGAGGCAGTCTGCTTGCTTAAAGATTTACAGGTTTGGAAACGCAGTAGGGGTCACTATGAGTCAGAATCAAGTCAATGGCATTGAGTTTGGGTTGTTTTTTTTGTCTCCATGGAGTTTCAGATACAATTCTCTTGCATAATGTGGCAAAATAAGGGAGTGGGGGAGCTACATGTGGAGTAGAAAGGTGGCTTCTGAGGCAAAAGTGAAAAGGAAAAATAAAAGCAGAGGAAAGAGAGATGATGAGCCCAATTCCTTTCTTTCGTATTCTGTTTTGGCATAGTAAGAAACCTGATACACCGCAATCTAAATTTAAAACCAGTACTTAGGGGATGATTATTCATATTATAAAAGTGCACTTTCCTTTAAATGTAATTTATGTAATGATTCCCATAGCACATTTGGACCCACATTTTTTGTTGCTGTTGTTTTAATTCGATTTAAACATTTTGGTTTCCATCAAAATCAATGTCATAATTGTCTAAATTTGAAATGTTCATGCAGAAACTGTTCTGTATATGAGGAGTAGGAAATGGGAGGATCAAAAACCCCCCTGTGCTTGGCTAAGGCTGTCAGTCTGTGAGTTTTATGGAGCAGCCTGAAAACAAATATTCACCTGCACCCAGCCCAATTTACCCTTAGCAAATTAAGATCTCCCTAAGGTCTTCATTCATCATAATTGTATTTGTTTAATGTTCTCCTTAATTAAGAGCTGACCCTCTGCAAATCCTATCTTCCTTACAGCTGCATTATTAGAATGGGCCCTTAGGAATTTGTGAACTCAATGAACTCCTTGAATGTGCCCCAAACTTCTCAGTTCTGTGCCCTTTACCCTCTCCCCACAAACATATCCTCCCCCAATCCAAATGAAATACTTTGCTCATGCTAAATTGTGTAGGATTGACAACAGCTTCAACTGTGACCCCCTCCATGAAAGATTTATGTTTTAAATTAAAATCAAAGGCTTAAAGTAAAGGAGCAACCTCTAATGGAGAAATATAGACAGCAGTAAGTGGAGAGTATTGTTTGGCAACTTGAGGTATTCCCAGTACTCCAATATCCTACTGAGGAAGCAACTAACTACTGAAGTTGGCAGTGCAGTTACTCCTGCCTTTTCTATTTTCCTATTTCATCCCATTCTTCAATATGAACTTTGTTGCCCTGTTGGTGAATTATGTAGCTCCACTCCCCTCACCATAAACTGAGAAAATATGCCCAAACAGACAACATGTCAGTTTTGTTGAGTGAAAGTAAGCTTGCTTTGCACTGTCAGCTGAAAGGAAATTTAGAAGGCCATCTGGAGGAGATTTGCTTAATGTCCGGGAAAAGCAGAATAGGCAAGCCTTTTGATCCTCAACCACACGAGGCTTGATATAACAAAATACAAACATAAAAACAAGTGAAAGCAACTGGAGTTGGATTAAAAGGGATACTTTCATGCTTGTGCATAATTCCTTCATTGTTTCTGTTTGGTATTGGAAAAATTGTTTGGGATAGGTTGCCTTTAATGCAACCTCAGAGAGGGCTA
>NW_006921975.1:1112229-1161261 GCF_000298275.1 Orycteropus afer afer
GGGTTTGAATCGCCAGCCTTCTGGTTAGCAGTCAAGTGCCTTAGGCACTATGCTACCAGAACTCCCAGCCTGGTTGTTAGCAGGCACCTTATGGATACCTGTAGAAGGAAGCAGGCCATAGATCACAGCCAGCAAATGCACTTGTCAACTCTGATTGGGTGGCAGTGAGGAGAAGGCCTTACATGTGATTAAAAAGGGATGCCACCTACAGATTAGTGGAAGAAGAGCTACCAATCAGCCACAATGTCTTCTTCCCAAGGTAAATTTATTCCAAATAGAACTTGTTTTTGTTATAGTTAGACACATTGAGTTGATTTTGACTCATTGTGACCCATGTAACAGAGTAGAATTGCCCCTAAGGTTTTCTAGTCTGTAACCTTTATGGGAGCACATTGCTAAGTCTTTCTCCTATGGAACTACTGAGTGAGTTCAAAACACTAACTTTTTGGTTAGCAGCTGAGTGCTTAACCTTTGTGCCACCAGAGTTAAGATGACACCTTCAGCCACTCCAGCAGGAGATGGACTTTAAATTGGTTCCCAGATGTGGGTATATTTTGCCTTGAGCATCCACACTTTGGGCATCCCTTGTGCCTGATAATTCATGTGTGGCCTATGTCTACAGAGCAGTAAAGTTAACTGACCCAGATGGGACTTGAGCTCAGAGACTATGAGCTTGGCATCCATCAAACAAAGGGCTTCACATCAGGAAAATGGTTTACCTTAGAACATTCTTCGGCATTCTTAACGTTTAGAAAGCATGGGCAAGGAAAGTCTCTTAACATCTCTGAGCTTTGGGAGTGAGGCATGGGTGATGGCTTCCAGAGAAAGGAAAGGGGATGGGAAGTGGGTGTGAATTCATGCCCAAAAGGAAAGAAATCTGGAATTGATTGCAAAGGACTGTGGCTTATTTTGCCTGCTGTGCCTGTCAGGGGTGCTGGGACTTCTTGATTCTGATAGTACTGGAAGGCTGTCAAAGGGAATATTAAGGGCAAGCTCTTGTCTGAAGGATACAGAGAGGTCAAAGATGCTGTCCCAAGAACAATGGAGAATAATCTTTTCCCTTGAGGGAGAAAAGAAAAGTTCCCTTTGACTTGACACTATGGTCTAAAAGCTGCTTGGAAAACACCCAAAGTGGGATGCCCAAAACTCAGAATGTAAAGAAAAAGCCTTTTCATGTGCTCCTCATGCCCCAGAAAACTCCACATGAGACCACCCAAGATCAAGTCCCTTTAATTACTTGTTTTCTTTCCATTGGGATTTTTCCAATGGAGATAAAAGAATGGATTTAGAAGTATGGAGAAGGGTTAAAGGCAAATGTTTCATCTTGTCCAAGTCTAGAGCTCTGGGAAGTGGCTGAATCTTGCCTGAGCTGCAGAAAAGTCAAGCTAAGGTGTCCAGAGTTTTCCCTGTCTCCTAGAATTCTCAAATATGAGAGCCATAATTTAGGGATAGTTTCAATACCTTCAGTGTACAAATGAGGACACTGAAACCAGAGAGAGAAAATGTTCTACTCAATGATAGATACCAAATTTGACAATGATCATGACCTTTTTTTTTTTTTTTAAAAAAAAAAAAAAAAACTTTCAATATTAAGGTAAAATGACTTTTCTGTAGTGTGTTCTGGATAAAGATTCATTTTAGTATCTAATAAAAGTTCAAATCAAACAGAAGTATTCTGATGATAGCTTTACCTACAAACTGATGTGACTTCCTGAAAGGCTTCACCCCTCTTTTCTTCAATACCTTTGCATAGAGAGACTAGAAGAGTTCCTGGGTTTTGTGTATGAAAGCTTCCTCCTCAAGTCTAGCTGGGGCTCCCACATGGTATTGGGGTCCACTCTAAGCTACATTAGCTTCAAAGTCCATGGGTTGACTCATTCCGTCAGTTATACAACCCTTATATAGGGTACAGCCAGCTTCAGCATCTTCAATCTCTCAAGATTTATTTGAGCCATTCATACTTGGAAGAGCCTCACTCCTATCCCATAACCCTCTCATTCATTAACATTGAGCTCAAAATGTCTCTTACCCAACAGATCACCTGATTGAGAGGATGGGAAATGAAGGTTCCCAGCTCTCACATGCGTCCTCTATAAGCCCAAGAATCTTGTGTTATGCAGGGTGACCACCTAAGGGGTTATAGTTGAAAACCAAACAACCCTGCTTTGGGTTTTCAAGGCAGTATCACTACGGAAGTAGATTGCCCAACCTTCCTTCTGAGGAGTGGCTGGTGGGTTTGAACCGCCAGCCTTCTGGTTAGCAGTCAAATACCTTAGGCACTATACCACCTTTAAATCGTTTTTTGGAATAAGAGGTTTGTTGTTATTTTTTGGATTGTTTTGTATAAATTCTTCACTTTCCTTACAGATTTTAAGTAGAATTACTTTTCCTTTCATTGTCAAGTTTGGAGAAGGGATAGAAACTAATATTTATTGAGTACCTACTTTTGGCTAAGCATTGTGCTAGGCATTTATATACATCATCATATTTAACCCTCTCAACAACCCTAAGGAATAAGTAGCTATCCCTAATGAACAGGTAAGGAAATTGAGTCCCAGAGAGGTATATGTTCATGAATAAGAGGACATGGTAGTAAATTTTGGAACTGGGATCCACATCCAGGTCTGGCTTCCAAGCTCACACTTTTCTTCCTTCCACTCATCGGAGGCTGACATGACTCTGACATATGCATTGCTCAGGAAAGAAGGAATCACACATTTTTCTATGTGTTTCTCCATGACAGGGGAGGCTCTAAAACATATTGTTGTGTAGCTACCTGAAGAGGCCTCAGGATTTTTCAGGCCCACTAGGATGCATGCCGTGCAATCAACTGTAAGTGAATGCTTAACAGAAACACAGTCAGGGTTCTCTGGATAATGGCATATCTCCCTTTGGTTAATCACCACCTTTGGAATTGAGCTAGAGTTACTAGACTGGGTGGGTTTTATCATTGCTTGTGTCCTTATTTATTTCTCACTCTGTCTCAGATACCCCCTACCTCCAAAGCAGCTGTTTCTCCTGACTTCCCTATTTCTGTTAAATTTCCTAGTCATAAAATCTGAGCATCATCATCTTTGACTCTTCCATTGCTCTAAACACACATGAAGTCCTATTACTTCATCTTTTGTATGTTTCTGTCTCTTTGAAGTTGTTATTGGTAAAGTTGTTATTGGGATACTGTAACAGTCCTTTCTCTTACATCCAAGCTGTCCACTAAGACCAACTTAATTTCCTTACTAATTTGACTATGGTATAGCTATGCTCATTCTCAAAAATCTTGAAAGGTTTTCCTCTGCCTATAAGATAAAGTTCAGAGCAGGTATTATAAACGTTTGAATTTGCTAGCCACCTAGACTTCTAGGGAAGTCTTAAAGGCCTCATTAAACTATATAAGCTTGTGACTGTACCTTTCCCATTCTGGGACTGTTTCCTCACCTATTAAATGATTCCTATTTCAAGGAGTCTCCTCCAGTTCTAATCATCCCAAACCAAAAAACCAAACTCACTGCTGTCAAGTCAATTCTGACTCATAGCAACCCCCACTAGATTTCCAAGGCTGTAAATTTTTACAGAAGCAGACTACCTCATCTTTCATCCATGGAGTGGCTGGTGGGTTCAAACCACTGACCTTTTGGTTAGCAGCCAAATGCCTCAACTACTACTCCACCAAAGCTCCTTCTAATCATCTAGCGTTATATGAACAGGTGCTATCTATTTATAGATGAATTCGTACAATGTTTTTTGTTATCCTTGTTACTGGATCTGGGGTGGTTGTGGGATGGGGATGGGAAGTCCTTATAATGTTCAGTGTATTGGTTCTCACCAGGCTTCCTGGTGCCATAAAAATAATAGGTGCCATCTAACAGTATTTAGAGGGTAGATCAAGAATATTCTATTCTCATAGACAAATGGAGTTTAGAGAAAAAGAAAGGCGAACAGATAGAAAAAAAATGTTTTAAAACTTTTCTGATGACTTACTTTCATTGTTTCCAATTAGTGTTTCACTTGGAAATGGATACTTTGGCTAGAGCTACATGGCATAAAACAAAATGATTTAAACAAAGCCAGCCCCACCATTTGGCCCAGCCTCCTCTGACACCAATGGCACAGATTACTAAGAAGGTTGGCTGGCTAAATGGAAGAAAAGTCTAGGCCTGTGGACCAGAGGGAAGTTAACTGGCCCTATTAGCCATGGAACTCATGGCCTTGGCTTCATTTAGCAAGGGGAGCTACCCAATGAGCTAACTAATTGCAAAGGGCAAATAACTATGGTTATGACTGCATTTAGGAATGTGCCATCAGATGAGAATATGGGCAGTTTACAGAGGAGAGCTCTGGGACATTTAGAGTTAAAATGCTTTGTTTACTGATGGACTGCTGGGAAACTGCACTGGCTAGGAATTTAGTTGAATAAAATGAATCTAATTAAGAATCATGTAGCTAGTCATCATAATGATTGGGTTAGTGGAGGGACTAGTCAGCCATGCCCAAAAGCTTCTGTGCTCATTCAGGCAAAGTGGTGCTCAGTGACAGAACTTAACAAAATGGCTAAGTGAGTTTCTCTTGGCTGGAAATGTGAGCCCACTGGCCAGTGTGCTAGAATTATGTATCATTTTGAGGTGGAGCTTTATGGTCCTGTATAGATGAAACTATCTATCAAGTTGTTAGGAGAGTTAAGTAAATAGCTTAGAAGGGCAGGGATGGTGGACAAGAGGGAAAACAGTTAGTGATGGAATATTTCTTTGGCTTGGAGACCTGGCTAGAGCTAGCAATGGGTCAGTTCAGCAAGATTTGTTTCCATACAGTCACTGGGGAGTGTAGGTGCAGGGCCACTCTGGATCCTCATGTAGGCCTATTTTTAAAGCCATCTGAAATTTGCCAGTGTGTTTTAAAACACTGTTTGACAATCCCCTTAGGCCATAAAACATGTTTATGTTTTGGATTGAAACCACATAATCATAATGCTCTGGAATCTTCTTAGGGAAACCTTCCCATCTGCAGTGTTCAGCTCTGCAATTATCAATGTAACACAGTATCCCCTAAACAAAATAAGAATGTTCTTTAAGGTTTATTAGCTATTTTGAGCAAAGAGCACCATCAGGAGCAATGCTAAAGAGGAAAGGATTCAGAAATTACCATAGGAGGGAAATAAGGCAGTCCATTTCTCCAACAAATTTATGTTTTAGCAATCTCAAGAGTGTTATGCACCTTGTGCCTCAGAGGAGAAATGAGCTGGCTCTGGCTGGCATGGCACTGATACATTAATGACATCTGGGGCCTCCTCAAGGGGTCCATTGCTCTCCACTTAGGAGCTAAATAGTACAAAAGGCATATTTCCTATAGCCTTAAAGCTGTGGCACCTGCCCGGCTTAGCTGGCTCCACTTGGATAGAAGATTGGTTTTTTTCCAGCATGAAATAAATGGATTGTGCCTTGGATGATGTAGCTGCTTCCGTTGTCTTAACCACTGATGCAGATCACAGCATGAGTGATGTGGCAGCAGCAGCCATCCAGAGTCACTGTGAAGTGGAGGCAATGAATGGAAGTGGCTGGACCCAAAATGAGTGTGACCTGCACGGTTGACTTCAGGAGGCAAGATAGTGCTCAGGAAGGCTTATTTCAGTATCCCAGATCCCAAGAAAGATAGTCTATGTCATGGTCCCTATTTGCCACACCCTCTGTGCAGTTCTGGCTGCACTTTTAAAAAATGTTTTTAGCCTCAATATAAGAGTATGCTAGTGTTAACTATAACGAAGAGAGGTTGATGTGCCACAGTCTCTTATTCTAAGCAGCCCGCTTGGATTTAACTCATTCAGAAAGGTGGTATAGGTTCTTACTATATAAATTCTTACCCCTCAAACAGCATATCAATTATGAAGAAAACCCTAATGATGTTATTATACCGTACACCTTTGTTACTTAAAATATGGTCCATAGACCAACAACATTGGATCATCAAAGGAGCTTGTTAGAAATGCAGACTCTCAGGTCTCATCTCAGACCTACTGAATCAGAATCTACATTTTAATTAGAATCTGCATTTTAAGCTACCCATGTGATTCATAGGCACATCACAATTTGAGAGACACTGATCTGGTTATTATTGCATGTCCAGTTAGAATTCCACTTTGGTTGGCTAACGTAGACAGATGATTCAGGTGGAAGGGAAATTCAGGCTGCAATGGACGTTATGGATGGGAAATAAATAGTGTAGGGCTAGGAGGGGACTGAGACAAGAATGCTGATGGCCCTATGACATACAGATTAGCCAAGTTGGGGTCCTCATCTACTGAGAATGTTCCAAGGTTTCAACCAAATCTATTGTTGTTAGGTACTGTTGAGTCAGCTCCAACTCACAGTGACCCTATGACAGCAGAACGAAACGCTGCCTGGTCCTGCACCATCTTTATAATCCTTGCTGTGCTTGAACCCATCATTGCAGCCACTGTGTCAATCCATCTTGTTGAGGGTCTTCCCCCTTTTTTCACTGACACTTTACTTTACGAGGCATGCTATCCTTCTCCAGGGAATTGTCCCTTCTCACAACACAACTGAAGTGGGTGAGACGAACTCTGGTCATTCATGCATCCAAGAAGCATTCTAGCTGCATTCTGTTCTTTCAGGAAAGATTTGTTCCTTCTTCTGGCAGTCTATGGTATTTTCAGTATTCTTCACCAACACCACAATTCGAAGGCATCAACTCTTCTCCAGTCTTCCTCATCCATTGTCCAGCTTTTGCGAGCGTATGAAGCAATTGAAAATACCATGGCTTGGATCAGGTGCACCTTAGTTCTCGAGGTGAGAGGTTTGCTTTTGAACACTTTAAAAAGGTCTTTTACAGCAGATATGCCCAATACATCGTTTGATTACTTGACTGCTGCATTCATGGACATTGATTGTGGATCCAAGCAAAACGAAATCCCTGAAAACTTCAATCTTTTCTCCATTTTTCATGATGTTGCTTATTGGTCCAGTGAGGGTTTTTGTTTTCTTTATGTTGAGGTGTAATCCATACTGAAGTCTTTAACCTTCATCGGTAAGTGCTTCAAGTCATCTTCACTTTCAGCAGGCAAGCCTGTGTCATCTGCATATCGCAGGTTGTTAATGATCCTGATTGCAATCTTGACACCAAATTCTTCTTCATATAGTCCACCTTCTCAGATTATTTGCTCAGCATATAGATTGAATAAGTATGGTGAAAGGATACAACTCTGTTGTACACACACCCATCCTGATTTTAAACCATGCAGTGTCCTCTCATTCTGTTTGAAAAACAGCCTCTTGGTCTATGTACAGGTTCTTCATGAGCACAATTAAGTGTTCTGGAATTCCCATTCTTCTCAATGTTATCCATAATTTGTTATGATCCACACAGTCAAATGCTTTTGCATACTCAATAAAACACAGGTAAACGTCTTTCTGATATTCTTTGCTTTCAGCCAAGATCCATAAGACATCAGCAATAATATCTCTCATTCTTCATCCTCTTCTGAATCCAGCTTAAAGCAGACCTAGGTACAATCCTAGCATTACTGGACTGGAACAAACTCTTCCACATTCAGTCCCAATGGGAAGCCCAATCTCATCTATTACCCAGTTTTCTTGCATTTCCCATCAACCCTGGAGGTTCATAAAGGTATGTAGCCAAAGAGTTATTGGCAGAGACATTATAGAACTTCCCATAGTGGCTTACCACACAGGTAGGTAGTTAGGAAGGGCTGCATGTAAGCCAGATCCTGGACTGAATTCTATAGTAAAAAACACTTGCTACTGAGTTGACTCTGGCTCATAGCAACCCCATGTGTGTCAAAATATAACTGTGCTCCATAGGGTTTGCAATGGCTGATTTTTCAGGTGTGGATCACCAGGACTTTCTTCTGAGGCACTCTGGGTGGACTTAGCAGCCCCATTAACTGCTCACACCACCCAGGGACTGTGAATCCTGTAGTAGGAAGGAACAACAAATTTAGAGGACTGCACACAGTCCTGTCTGCCTGAGCAACACAGAGGCTGCAGACATCTGATGGGAGGCTCTTGAATCTGCTCAGAGGTGGGACATGAGGAATTAAAGCCACAATGGGGAGGAGCTGCAGTATCTTTGTCCCCAAGTTATCTCTGTCCTACTTGAACTGCTGCTATTCAATTCTCTTTTGAAATGCTCCAAAGTTTTGTCTCCAGTGGTTGTTGCCAAAGAACAAATGCCATAAATCCTACATCAAATCCTATCAACACAAAGCCAACTAGTTTTTGTTCTCCTTGGACCAAGCACAAAACCCAAATGACAGTACAAAGAGAAATGATGTCTCCTGTTAGCATCCTACAACTCCACCCCCCATTTAGTCAGCAAGTACTATGGAGCTGTGCAGAATTTTATAGCTACTGTGATATTTACATTGATAAAAAAATCTGCAAGCAGTCCTTAAGATGCCTCAAAGTTCTTTCAAGGTTGAAGTTGTAAAGACTTTGTCTTGGCTTAGCCCTGATGGTGGCTGCATGGAGATGAAAGACTTGTAAACGATTTTCTGTCCCTAGAGCCTGTCAGTCCCTTGTGCCATTTTAATTTGAGCTTTTTGGATTGGAATAGAATGAGCAAGCAGGGGAGGTTAATTATCCTAATTAGAAAAGATATGAAGCCATGGCCCTTCTAGGTCAGGTAGTTGGACAAACCTCCCCGGCTCTCAGTTTTGGGCATTAGCTAGTCATTTGAACGCCAGCAGACACACAAAGCATCCTCCCCAATCCTTTGCCAAAGTGCCTGATCCAAGACATAGGAGAATTCTTTTCAGGAATTGGTTTGTGATCATTCTGTGCTCCAGAGCCAGAGAAACAGAGAGAGAGAGAGACAGAGACAGAGACAGAGAGACAGAGAGAGACAGAGAGAGACAGAGAGAGAGGGAGAGAGAGAGACCTATCTGAAGATGGTATATATGTGGGTACAGCTGCCTGGGTACAAGTGTATTGATCTAACTGTAGTCTCCTGTACTCTGTCCGTTGTGCCAAGCAAGCTCAATGCAGCTTGAAGAAATACTGCTGTTGTGAACATTTCAAAAGACATGCATCCTTCCCTGAGCCTCCTGATACCCCATCTTTAGCTGGCTGAGGTTGTCACGGTATCTTTATGGAAGGTAAACTCTGAATAGAGGATGTTGGCACCTCTTGGATCAATATTTTGTTGTTGGACTTAATAATTCCCAGATGCTATACCTTCTTCTTCTTCCATTCTTTCATGCACCATCTGTTATCTTAATACATCAACCTGCCTCCTGTTTTGCCCTCTGGGCATCGTATTGGCATGTATGATATCTTATCAGTTTGAGATCTGGTGACATAAAGAAAGGGAAGCATAAAGGCTTAGATAAAACTAGAGTAGTGACTGTATAATATTCAAGATCAAGCTGGCCAATTAGCCAGACAGACCCAACAGGCATGTCTAGTACTTTCCCTTGAATTATCCATATACCCATGGGATGAATAAGAAAAGAACTTAAGCTCCATCTTTCAAAATAGGCTTCAGATTGTTGAATGATCAATCTGTGGGTCTATTACAATTTGCCTTATTCACACAAAGTAGTCCAAGAACATTAACATCAATGACTCCTAACAAAATGATAGAACAAATGGAGGTCTCAATAGACCATTTAGTCTATCCAACCCAGCCTCCTCCCACCTCCCATCTTCACCCAACCTGTCTACCAGTGCTTTAAAATGTACTCTTCTTGATTATTTGCGATAGGGACAGGGACCAAAGTGTGAATAGTACCAGACAGTGGATATACTTAAACTCACTTATATTTAATTTTGGAATCTTTTTTATACTACTTATATTTGAAATGTGTCTGCATGATATGGGAATGAATTTAATAATAAAGACCTGGTGCTGAGGGAAATGGGAAACAGTCCCAGTTTCTTATCTGTATCTCTTGTGCATTTTCTACCTGCAATTCCTTCCACATTTGACTTCCAGACTTATACAAAATACTCACCCATGTAAAATTGCCCTCCCTCAAATTCTCTCTAGTGCCCAGGATGTGCTTAATCATTTTTAAAGATGAATGAAAAGTAAACAGAAGAAGATTAGAATATAAATAAAAGAAGTAATTAAGAAAAATGGATGCCGATGGTCAACCTCAAAAGCAGTATTGGCTTTATGGTTAACTAATCTCCTACAATCGGGCAAAGATAATAAATACATCATTTGCTTTTTAGGAGACAAGCCTTCTAAAGCGTTGGTGTTTACTCTTGGTATAAGGAAGTCACTTTTGGATCTGTGTAGATAATCTGTATGTTGGGATATATAACTTATATAGACAATATAGTGCCCATGTAGTCATTTTTCTGATTTCTTGGTCATGTTTTTTTGTTTTGCTTGGTTTTATTAGCTCCAATCTCTTGGCAGCATTCTTTTTGCTAAATAGAACAAATCAGTCACCAGCAGTCAGAAGTGACAGCAGTTTTACTTTGTGTTTGGGTGGGCATGAGTTCAAAATCAGGTTAGACATTATAAACTTGAATTGAAAGTAAGTTTTTCTTAGACTCCTACAAGCTTATGTCCCAAGTTTAACGGATGCAGCTAATTCTTTCTTGTGGGAGGATGTATTCAGGTGGTAGCTATAATTGGGGGAGAGGGGCTGAGTTTTGTCCTCAGAAATATCTAACATTATGGGATTTTCAAGGCTTGCTTTTTATGTCATTGAAGTTTTTTTTTTTTAATTTTTAATTGTGATTTGGGTGAAAGTTTACGGCGCAAAATGATTTTCCATTCAACAGTCCATATACGGTCTGTTTTGTGACATTCACTGCAAATCTTCACAATGCAACAGCACTCTTTCCACTTCCTCCTCATGCCCACCACTTTTCTTCATCCTTCTTTCCCATACCTTCCCGCCTTCCTAGTTCTATCCCTGGGTCAATGCTGCTCTCTTGATCTCATAGGGTTGATTGTTCTAATGAGTGCATACCCTCCTGGTATCAATGGTCACCTTATAGGCCTGTCTATTGTTTGGCTGACAGTTGAGTCACAGCGGTTGAGTTCAGTTTCTGGCTTAAAAGGTGTCTAAAGGCCATAATCTCAGGAGTTCCACCAGTATATATCTGACCAATAAGCCTAGTAGTTTTATGATTTTGAGTTTTGTTCCACATTTTTCTCCCACTCTCTCCAGGACCTCCTATTGTGACCCCTTTCAGACCAGTCAGCACTGGTAGCTGGGCACCATCTAGTTCTGGTCTAAGGGTCATAGAGGCTGGAGTTCACATGGTGCATTAGTCCTTTGGACCAATTGTTTCTCTGCTTTTTGATTTTCTTTATTCTTTTTTCTTCACTTCTTTTTGCTTCAGATGGGGAAAGGCCAATAGATGCAGCTTAGATGGCCACTCACAAGCTTTTAAGACCCCAGTTGCTACTTATCAAAGTAAGATGTAGAACATTGTCTTTGTGGGTGTCATTGAAGCTATATACTACCACCATTTGGGGCAAGGAGACCTAGAAAGAATTTTGAACCTACTAAGAGTTGGCAAAGGAAATCTTAAGATAAGTCATTTCTGTTAAGACTGCCACCAAATCCCAAGACTGCCTGGGGCAGTAAGTAAAATCATCTCTTAATTTTATCTGATTTATTCCAAGACTCCCTTCTTGCCTTTCAATTAATAATACAAACTTAATTTCAAACTAGCATCAGGCCAGAAAAACGTCTTGGAAACACTTGCCAAAATGTCCTTTATTTAAGTCTTGAAACTACTACCCTATGCTTGTCAGTTGGACTTCCATTCTTACATGGGTGCTGGCTTCATCACTCCTCTCGAGGACAGTCATCAAAAGGACTTTGGTAGCCCTCCACAGATGCGATCAGCAAAACCTCTATCATTATTCAACTTGGGCTAATATCCTGAGACTGTGTCTCTTGCCCTTGGTATTTCAAAGGAGCTGATTGAGAGAAAGAACTTAGAGGAACCATTTTCCTCTGAAATAGACTCTACTAGGATTATGCACAGCAACAAGAATATTTAATAATTGAGTATCTATTTATAATTGATATATTTATAACTGAAAATAATATGGGAGCTCTGGTAGCATAGTGCCTAAGGCACTTGCCTGCTAACCAGAAGGCTGGCGGTTCAAACCCCCCAGCCACTCCTCGTAAGGAAGATGGGGCAATCTACTTCCATAGTGATACTACTTCAGAAATCCAAAGAGGGGTTGCTATGAGTTGGGTCCAACTCAACGGCACATACCAACAACAAACAACAATAATAATATATTTATTATTTAATAATTGAAAGGCCATGAAAAAGATCATAGTGATGACATGATCATAGAACAGGAGAATTGAGAGAGACCCTAGCTATCATGTAATCTACTCTTCTAAACTAGAGTATATCCCACTTGAATTTAGAGACCATCTGAAGAATAGATTTGACACATTGAACACCAGTGACCGAAGACAAGGTGAGTTGTTGGATGATATCAAGAACACCATATGTGAAGAAAACAAATGGTCATTAAAAAGACAAGAAAGGAAGAAAAGACCAAAATAGATATCAGAAGAGACTCTGATACTTGCTCTTGAATGTAGAGTAGCTAAAGCGAATGGAAGAAACTTGTACATGAGGAACTTGTACATAGACCTGTTGTTCGAACAGAACAATGGGATATTGCATTGTTTAAAGTCAGGAAGGGTGTGTGTTGGGGTTATATCCTTTTACCATATGTATTCAATCTGTATGCTGAGCAAATAATGCAAGAAGCTAGAGTATATGGAGAAGGCAACATCAAGATTGGAGGAAGAACAATTAACAACCTTTGATATGGAGATGACACAACCTTGCTTGCTGATGGTGAAGATGACTTGGAGCACTTGCTGATGAAGATTAAAGACTACAGTCTGCAGTATGGATTACACCTCAACATAAAGAAAATGAAAATCCTCACAACAGGACCAATACGCAACATCATGATGAAAGGAGAAAAAGTTGAAGTTGTCAGGGATTTCATTTTATTTGGATCCACAATCAACACCCATGGAAGCAGCTGCCAGGGAATCACATATCCTATTGCACTGGGAAAACCTGCTGCAAAAAACCTCTTTAAAGTGTCAAGAAGCAAAGATCTCACTTTGAATTCTAAGGTGTGCCTAACACAAGCCATGGTATTTTCAGTAGCCTCATATGTATGTGTGGGAGCTCTGGTGGCGTAGTGCCTAAGGCAGTTGACTGCTAACCAGAAGGCTGGAGGTTCAAACCCACCAGCCACTCCTTGGAAGGAAGGTTGGGCAATCTATTTCCGTAGTGATACTGCCTCAGAAACCCAAGGAAGGGTCGCTATGAGTTGGATCCAACTTGATGGCAGTGAGTGTTAGTTTCATATGTATGTGAAAGCTGGACAATGAATAAGGAAGACCAAAGAAAAGTTGATGCCTTTGAGTTGTGGTGTTGGTGAAGAATATTGAAAATACCATGGACTGCCAAAAGGAGGAACAAATTTGTCTTGGAAGAAGTACAGCCAGAATGTTCCTTGGAAGAATGGTCAGAGTTCATCTCACTTACTTTGGTCATATTGTCAGAAGGAACTATTCCCTGGAGAAGGATATCATGCTTGGTAAAGTCGAGTGTCAGCGGAGAAGGGGAAGACCCTCAATGAGATGGACTGCCACAGTGGCTGCAACGATGGGCTCAAGCACAGCAAGGATTCTGAAGATGGCACAGGACCAGGCAGGGTTTTGTCCTTTTGTAGACATGGTCACTGTAAGTTGGAGCTGACTCAATGGCACCTAACAACAACAACAACCGTCTTCTTATTTTACAGATGAACACACTAAGAGCCAGAGGGGAATGTGGCATGCTCAGAGAATTATAAATGGAGGGAGAGGAGAAAGAGTGCCCTCTAGTAACCTATATGGAACAGTCTAGGTACTTGAATGCTAAACAGAATGTCTTTTGTTGTTGTTGTTGAAATGCTATTGAAAAATCTCTCTTAAATCTGTAAGTCCACTTTTATTTCTTAATGATATAGTCTAGTATGGGAACTCTGGTGGCGTAGTGCCTAAGCCATTTGACTGCTAACCAGAAGACTGGCAGTTCAAACCCACCAGCCATTCCTTGGAAGGAAGATTGAGCAATCTACTTCTGTAGTGATACCGCCTCGGAAACCCAAGGAGGGGTCGCTATGAGTCAGATCCGACTCAATGGCAGTGAATATAGTCTAGTAAATATTATAGAATCTTTCTCAGTGCCAAAGGATCTTGCACTGCCTCAGGGTCATCATTCTGAGCATAGGTATTCATTGCCCAGAACTGTATTAGTAGGAAGTGGAGGCAATTCGCCAAAAGTGTAGTGACTTTGGAGCAGCCCAAGGAAGCTGTCATTTTTACCAAATCCCTGATATCACCTGCTCTTTTTAAAAATCACGTGTTTCTTTCCTAAAATATCTGGATTGAAATTATGGCTACTATTAGAGGATTGCGACGCATCAAAATCTGGTTGATTGAGATTTTACTACATATATAAAAAGCCTAGATGTTACGTTGGAACCTGGGATTAGGGCAGACACATGGTATGCTTACATTGGGTTCTCCTTGGACTTAGTGCTAACACTAGGGTCCTTTGAGTCTGGGGGGAAGATCCTCCCCAAAGAGGAAGTGCCTTTAGTGAGTAAGGATGCTCTCTGGGGTGAGGAAATTGGAAGTTGGGGTAAAGTGGTTAAGACTGTGGGGCCAAAGAACATGGCCTTATTGCAAAGAGTGGCACTAGACCAGTACTGACTCTTTGCGAGATCAGTAACAATGCAAAGCATGAAGCATAGAGGGAACTTCAGGAAAAGGGAGGAACTTTTTAACCATGGCACCTTGCCAGATACACAATGTTTCCTTAAAATGTTTCAGTAATAAAGCATATAATTCTCATAAATGGCTGACATTTATGAGTTGCCATAAATAGATGCCAGAAGTAGATGACCTGTTGGATAAATTACACATTTTAATTTACGTTAACATCCTTTTCTCTATATAGCACACTGTTACCTAACCCAAGTTGACAAATATTCCTTGGAAGTGTCCTTTCATTTTTTCTGGATGGTTCCTGGCTAGGGAGACCTAAGCCTTTCTATCTGGACCAAAGCACTACTCTGAAGATGAGAGCTTTTTTTTTTTTTTGGTTGATCCAATGACAAATCTAGATCCTTTTCACTACTGAATAACCCTGGTTCCCAGTGTGGTTGATCAGGAGCCTGAACACATCCTTTCCGTATCTGGAAGCCTGACTTGCCTTTTTCTCAGTGTCATAGGGCATAGGACCTACTGCCATTGAGTCGATTCCAACTCACAGTGATTCTATAGGGCAGAGTAGAACTGCCACATAGGGTTTCCAAGGCTGTAAATCTGCCTCATCTTTCTCCTGCAGAATGGCTAGTGGGTTTGGACCTACGACCTTCTGGTTAGCAGCCGAATGCCTTAATCACCACGTCACCAGACCTTCTGTCATAGGGAATAGTTGAGTAAAATCTAAATGCACTAAATAAACTTGATTTTCAAGAAAGTTTGCAGTAGTCACTGAATTTAATAGTAGATTATTCTGGGGTGAGAAAATGGTGAATGTATTAGTAGTAAAATTTTATGTTCCCAAACTTGGATTTGGAACAGTCCCTCAGAGCCTAGGAGTTAAGGCCAGAGGAAAGAAACTGTATTTTGGGTGTGTAATATAAGACACTTGTCCTTTTAGGCTTAGAGATGGAATTACCAAGGGGAAAGTCATGGCCTTTGTAATAGCTGCTTTCCTGACCCTCCCCTGATCTTATCAAGAGATTAAAACACCTCAGTGGAAATTTCTGGCTCATAGAGAAAGATTTCACTTTTAGAAAAGCATGTGGGCTCATGTTACTTACTCTTGTCAGCCATCAAGGAGGTCCCTATCACTGGTCATGAGGTTATTCAGACAGAAGAGTGTGAATTGTTGGGCAAAGTCATAGCCACTGGTGGAAAAACAATTCAACATTTTTGATAAACTTTGTTTCAAATAGTGAAATCTGCTTGGAGTTATATATGAAGTCATTAAAACAAACATTTTCAGTTAATTGTATAGTTCTTTTTTGGGCCCAGCATTCAAGGTAGGATTCGGCTCACAATTTGAAGAGTTTGAATTTAGAATTTTTTCTCCTTCCCCCTCCTCAGGCACATTTTAAAGTGATGTAATAAAGATAAGAATGCGGACTCTCTAGTCATACAAAGACCAAACCAAACCAAACTTACTGCCATTGAGTCAATTCCAGCTCATAGCGACCCCTCCTTGGGTTTCTGAGGTGGTATCTCTATGGAAGTAGATTGCCCAGTGTTCCTTCCGAAGAGTGTCTGGTGGGTTTGAATGCCAGTCTCCTGATTAGCAGCCAAATGCCTTAGGCACTAGGGTTCAAATTCTAGTTTGACCACTTACTAGCTGTGTGACTTTGGACAAGTTACTTAACCTCTCTGTGCATCAGTTTCTCCATTTATATTATACATGTAGTGATAACCAAAACCAAACTCACTGCTATCGAGTTGATTCCAACTTGGAGTTACCCTCATTGGGTTTCCGAGGCTGTAAATCTTTACGGAAGCAGAGACTCATCTTTCTTCGGTGGAGTGGCTGGTGGTTTTGAACCACCAACCTTTTGGTTAGCAGCCAAATGCCTTAACCACTACACCACCAGAGCTATATTGATATCTGACATTTATGAAATAACTGCTATTTGTTGGGCATTGTTCTAAGTGTTCATTCATATTAACTCTTTAATCCTTCTAAAGTAAGTGCTGCTATTATCTCTATTTGACACATGAAGAAACTAAGGCACAGAGAATTTAAGTATCTTGTCCAAGATCACACAGCTAGTAAATACTAAAGGCAGGATTCAAGCCCAGACCATCTGATTCCAGAGCTGACACACTTAGTGACTATACTATACCTAACTCATCGGGATAGTGTGAGGATTAAATGGGATAATGTATTTTAAAAAATGTAACCCAGGACCTGATAAATACTAATCACTCAATAAACATTAGCTATTGTTACCAATTTTCCCTTCTTCTAAAACACTGATTGGTAACCTGTAAATTCTTCCTTTTCCAAAAGCCCCTCCCAAAACCTCTATGCTCCTGATTTTTCCTATTGTTGTATTCTTCCAATGTGACCCACACAATTTGAGACTAGATTATATATTGTCCTGGGTAAACGCCATGTCTCTTCTTTTTCTGTATTTTCTATTGTTGGTGCTGTTAGTTGCTGTCGAATGGATTCTGCCTCATGGTGACGCCATGTGTGCACACTAGGGTATGCAAGGCTGTGGCCTTTCAGAAGCAGATCCCCACGCCCGTTTCCCGAACCACTTCTGAGTGGGTTCGAATGGACAACCTTTCGGCTAGTAGTCAAATGCTTAACCATTTGTGTCATCCAAAGAAAGAAAGAAACAAAAACCCAAACCCACTGCCATCTAGTCAATTCTGACTCATAGTGACCCCCATAGAGTTTCCAAGGCTCTAAATCTTTATGGAAACAAACTATCTCATCTTCCTCTGTCCTGTCAAGCAGCTGGTGGGTTTAAACCACTGACCGTTTGGTTTGCAGCCACATGCCTTACCACAGTGGCATCAAAGTTCCCTTTTCGTGTCATCTAGGGACTCCATATTCTCTACAGTGCCTAGTAAACCCATAAGTACTCAAGAAATGTTTGTAGGCTGGTATATGCAGTGTAACTACTGGTGTCAGGTGATGGGACCAACTGTTCCCATAGTTCAGAGTTTCTGAAGTTTTAATGTGCATATGAATCACACGGGGCTCTTGTGCATGTTGATTGGGTAGGTCTGGGGTGGGCCCGGAGATTCTGCATTTCTGACAAGCTCCATAACATAAGGTGAAATCAAGCATTTTATTCTCATGGGATAAACCATAATATGGAAATTTGAGATTGGTCTTGATCAGCCTATTATTTAACAAGCTCTCATCAAAAACCCTACATACTACTGCATGCAAAAATTCCTTGTGATAACAGGGACTGTGGACAATACAAAGATGAGTTTAAGGTCTAGGCTGTGCATCACGGTGTAGAATGTCAACTTTGGTAAAGGCTTCCACTTTCTGCTCTAACGAGCTGAGTGGGCTTTGCATGTCCAAATTGAAATTTGGAAGGGAAGTAGCATAATTATTTATTTGTGCGCAAGAATTAGTAATGCCAATTAAGGCCATTTAGATTTGCTGATTGTACTTAGCAATGTATTTTCTCCTATTTATTATTGAAGTAATTGTTTGTGTCAAAGTAATTTCTGAAAGACCATAGTGTAATTTAGCTCAAGTCCCAGTTAGATGATCTGGATATTTCTGTCTCTTGAATAGTAGCAGGAGACACGAGCCTTTCAATGGCACGTGGTGGGAGGGAGTAGAATGGAGGAGGAGTAGGGTAGGTGCTGGGAACACAAGGGAAAAGATGAACAAATCCGATTAATGAGTGTAGGGTAAGAAAACACTTTGTAGACATTTATTTACATCCTTTTCTCCAGGTAAAAATTTGCAGGGACAGCATAGTCTAAAGGCAGCACAATTCAGTTGTAAGAACATTGGTCTGAAAGTCAGGAGCATTGCAACTTAGTCTGGTCTTTACATGGATACGTTGCCTCACCTATTTAAGCCTGCCATGGGTAAAGCAGAGTTAATCATACCAGTCTTAGTGTTCAGATCTAAAGACATTATCTGAGGATAATGGGTTAACAAGCAAAAGTGATATAAAAAGCTAAGGAAGCACAATTTTTTTTTTTGCACACATTTAAATAAAAAAATGCTCTTCAAACTCCTTACATTCATTGGGGAAAATCAAAGGCCATTCTCTGCATTCCTAAGTGGGAGTGGGAAAAATACTGCTCCACTTGCCAAGTACCTTTTATGCCAGAGAGAGAAAGAAAAATTCTTTATGTGTCTCTATACACATATCACTTATCTTAGTGATACATCCTACTACTTTTAAGGATGGAGATAGGGGAGGGATATAGGAGACTAGATCCTTTCCCATGCTTCTGCCAAATATCCCTGACTGAACATATATATATATATATGGGATCTCTGGTGGCATAGTGCTTAAAGCATTTGACTGACTACTAACCAGAGGCTGGTGGTTCAAACCCACCAGCCACTCCTCGGAAGTTGGGGCAATCTACTTCTGTAGTGATTCTGCCTCAGAAACCCAAGGAGGGGTTGCTATGAGTCGGGTCTGACTCGATGGCAGTGAGGTTGTTTTATATATATATATATGTATATATATATGTATGTATGTATTTATGTGTATATATATGTATGTATATATATGTATATATATGTATGTGTATATATGTATATATGTATATATATAAGCTTTGTGTGTGTCTGCATGTGATTTGCCTCTTATGTCTCAAAACTGGAGTGTACCAAAAACCCAGATCCAACAAATCTTTCTGGTCAATATGTTCCTAGTCAACTGGAGTTTTATTGGAACACTGATTTGTTCCTTTCTTAGGGATCCTAATTTTCACTCAAGGAGCTGCTGGTTCTAGCTCTGGGCCATGGCACTTGAATCATGTTGTATTTTGCATGGTGCCCCTCTTGCAGGGTTGACCATAACTCAGAATACTTCTTGGATGTGCTATTTAAATATCCAACTCAGCATTCTGCAACATAAAGACTTTTTCCATGCTATTTGTTAAGATAGGTGTTGGGAGACATGGCTCTGATTCCAGAGACTCAAATGTACAATAAATCCAACTACACTCTGCTGGCAGTGCACATAATTATAAAATATGGAGAATGCTTGTTATTAACTAGTCTCATGGAGAAGATCTACAGTGCCACACAGAATATATTTTGGAATAGAGCAACAAACAGTGATTGATTTTTTAAAATTCACATCTCTCCTATCCTCTTAATCATTCAACCCCGAAGAACTAGCAAACGTTTATAGACATTTAATGAATGGGAAGCAAGGCCCATTCGCAAAGGCTGATAAAAATTACTGTTTGCCTCTTAAGTGAAGATTAAGTCCCAGTTTTGTTTTTCATATGAAATTATTTAACATAGTATTTTTTTTATGGTGTCTATGCAGAAATGGAGACCAAGATATAAATCAACTGGTAATTATCAAGGGAGCCTCCTTATAGTTATAAAAAACAATGAAAACCATTAATGGTATTTAACTGTTTGAATCCCAGTTGGATAAATTGTCCTTCTTTGGCCAATATTTATTCTTAGGAAATAGGCTTTTGTAGACATTAAAAATAAAACAACAAGCACATTAAAAACACATGTAATTCCTTCTTCCACAATGAAGCTATAGCAATTATTCGTTTGTAGGACCCCTGAGAAAGGACTACTCTAGGCACTGGCTGAAAGCCCCAAGACTGACACCAGAGTCTATTATAGGGAAAATCTTTAGGCATGCAAGAAACAGAAATAGGCTTTGCTCACTGGACTCTGGCTTTGTGAGTCTTAACATGGTACTTCCCAGGGGGTGGTGCTCCTGGTTTCCTGTTCCAGGAAGTATTTCCAGTCATAGCCACAGAGATAGATACTATCATCAAGGCTTCTCCCTGTTCGTGTTTGGCAAGGGTCTCTTTGGACACAGAACATCTTAGAGCTAGCTTCTATTGTTACTACTGTTAGGGGCCATTGCCATCCTCACAATAGTACATATGTTTGAGCCCACAGTTGCAGCCACCGTGTCAAACCATCTCATTGAGAAGCTTCCTCTTTTTCACCAACCCTCTATTTAACCAAGCTTCTACTAGTGCTACATGATTCCTTACTGGAGGGTCAAGACTACATGGTATCAAAAATAGTGGTTTTCCAAGATTAAGAAGGCTCCAAAGAGATGTTCACTTGCACAACATCTGATGTCTTAGAAATACAGGTAGTTCTCAACTCATGACGGGGTTCCATTCTGACAACACCATCACCCTAAGTCAGATCTGACCTAAGTCAGATACTGCTCTGCTCCTCTTTTTTTTTTTTTCAGTTTTCATTATTATTGCCTTTTATTATCAGTATCTTTATAAGTCTGATCTTTAATCATCTTTGGTAGTTGTAGACATTACATTATAAACTTATAGATATATTTTAATATTGTATATAGTACATATCACTAATGATTAGATGTAAACAAAAAAACACAGATGGTCCTAAGTGTGGTTCATCATAACTAGAATATGTCATGAATCATGACTTTTGTCAGGTTACTCATTAAAGGTAACACTTGGAATTAAGCTGCTTTCCGTTTCTACTCTTCACTGCTGACTGGTGACATGCTCTTCTTCTGTCTATTTGTGTGTCTTCCTAAGATTGGCATAGGTGTCACAAGCACAGGGTCTGGAGTCAGACTGCAGGAGTTTACATGCCAGCTCTGCTACCTACCTATAAGCTGCAGTCTCTGGGTAACTTGTTTAACCTGTCTGTATCTCAGTTTCTTCATTTTCAAAATAAGGGTAGTAATAACATTACCTAACTCATGGGATTGTCACTTGTCTGTGGTAAACAGCCAAAAATGTTACTTTTTTTTCAGTAAGGATTTTTTTTAGTTGCAAGGAATAGAAGCCTGACTTAAACTCCAAACCAAAAACCAAACTCACTGCCATTGAGTCAATTCTGACTCATAGCGATCTCCACTGGGTTTCCAAGGCTGTAAATCTTTATGGAAGCAGACCGACTCATCTTTCTTCTGTGGAGCAGCTAGTGGGTTTGAACCACCAGCCTTCTGGTTTGCAGCCAAATGCCTTAACCACACCACCACCAGAGCTCCTTGACTTAAACTAGACTGGGGAGGGGGGAAGCATTCTTGGCTTAAGTAACTGAAAAGTGTAGAGATCCATCAGTCTCTTTCTTCATCCTTTGTTTCTGAGTCACAAACAGCAATATTTGACTTAAACTCTCTGTGCCTCAGTTTCTTAGTCTGTAAAATGGGATAATAATAACAAACCTACTTTATAGGATTATTGTGAAGATTAAATGAGTTAATGTGTGTGAGTTGCTTCCAATAGGGCTTGGCACATAGTAAACCTAATCTAAGTGTTAGCTATTGACATGATTAATATTTTAATATTCAGTGTCTCTTCTTCCTGTGTTTTCCCCTTACTTTTGTCATTCTTTCTTCATTTTGCCACTCCCGTCTACTGCTTCTTTTATTCTCCTTCCTACTGTACTCTTTATCCTACTCCACAAGTTATCATTACCCTCCCTCCCCATCAATTCCAATTCCTTTTTATAGAGATATTATGTTGGATGGAACTTCTTAACGGGTGTGGACAAGCAAAAGCACAGGGGATCAGTGCTGCACTGCATGGCCCAGAGTGTGAATGAATGCTTTCATTTAGTCCACTGAAGCCCTGCCCTTCCATCAAGCGTATTGCCCCTGCCCTATTAAACTTCTTTATGCCATTTTTCATGTTAGGATTTATTAGATACCTGGGTGGTGCAAACTGTTAAGCACTTGGCTGCTAACTGAAAGGTTACAGGTTCGAGTCTATCCAGAGGTGCCTTGGGAGAAAGGCTTGAGATCTACTTCTGAAAAGTTAGCCATTGAAATGCCTATGGAGCACAGTTCTACTCTGGATCACCAAGAGTCACAATAGACTTGACAGCCACTGCTATTTCTTGGTGGCGTAGCGCCTAAGGCACTTGACTGCTAACAGGTTTGAACCGCCACCCACTCCTCTACTTCTGTAGTGATACCACCTCAGAAACCCAAGGAGGGGTCGCTATGAGTTTAATTGACTTGACAACAGTGATTTTGGTGTTTTTGGTTTAAGGCAGTCACTACACCAGGAGCTTTATAATACTCTGCTTCACTTAAGAAACATTTTAAATAACTAAATCTGGGTATACTCCAATTCAAACAAAATCATTGAAGGGGCAAGTGTCATGGTTATTTGACTCACTCCAGGGCACTGCCACTCTTCTGTTTCTCTTTCAGCATTTTCTCCCCAGAGGTCCACTGGCCACCTGCTCTTCTATGGCTACCCAACACTTCCTTCAGGAGTACCTCAGTGAGTTCTGCCTGGGTCCTAAACTACCAACTATCCTTTTCTTATTCCTCAAAAAAAAAAAAGTCCCATTTTATGCACCATAACTTTAGGACCCTGATCTCATCTGGGTGATAATGGGCCAACAAGATAAACTAATCCCAGATAACATTTTATACCTCTCTGGAAATGGAGTGCACCTATCTAGAAGACCCTTAGGAAATGACATTAATGGGACTTTCACCCTGGTAAGCAAAGGGAAAAGAAATCTGTAGCCAAGAAGTTCCTTTTCAAATCACATCCTGTAGGCAATTTTGTATTCCTCTGCTGTGGGCAGCAGAAAGGTTGATTTTGAAGGGTCTGCGGAATGTGATCCCACTGTCCACTCCTGGGCTTCCCCAAAGTCCTTTTCAATTCTGCTTTACTAAAAATAAAGTCTTACTGAGCCTGGGTTTCATACAGCAGGGATTTTCTGATTGACCCCATCCACATCAAAGCTGCAAAGACCCTGTCTTTCCTGAGAGCCATTATTCATCTTTCCTTAGAGAGAGAATCCTTAGGGACAAACCCTTAATGGAAATCATTCTACAGCTCTTAATCATCTTGCTTTTGCTTTTTGGGAGGGTGGAGGTCTTTAACGCTTGTTTTCAGGTTATTAAGAAGCCCTTTGTACTGAGTCATCAGCAAGTAGGATGAGATTGGGGGCTGTGTGGGAATAAAGGCTTGGAGGTGAGCTGGCACCTAAGGTCTGTGCTATTGTATTGCTGTCCATAGCTGGAACCTACTCTGCAGTCCATTTTCAAAAGCAATTTGCAGTACATCCAGGCACAAATCCAATTAAAAAGCAGAAAGGGATTTGCATGCATAAAATAAGTCTGATGCACGGTTTTAAAATTGACCCTGATAGCTAAAATTCAAAGGCCTTTCTTTGTGAAGGTTCATATCTGGACCAAGTGAGTTGATGTCTAAGTCTCTGCCCCCAAAGTATCTGAAAGATTAGATGAAATTACATTCTCAAAGCTCAGTTTGGCTTGGGAGCTAGCAATAACAACCAAAAATTGACACACAGCTAGATGTTAGTTTTGGTAATCCACCCGTCTGAAAAAGCTTAATTCTTTGAATTCTGGAAAGCCTGAGGCAAAAGTCAGACCTCTAAGCACATAGCACAGTATTTGGCACTTAGTAGGTACCCAATCACAGTGGGTAAGGCATTCAGCTGCCAACTAGAAGACTGGCAGTTCAAAGCACCAGTTGCTCGGCAGGAAGAAAATGAGGCAAGCTACTGCCGTAAAGATTTACAGCCTTGGAAACACCATGGGGATCACTATGAGTTGGAATTGACTCATTGGCAGTGGGGGTCAGGTGCCCAATGAGGGGGCAAAGATGGGTCAGTAGTAGAACGCTTGCCTCCCATGCAGGAAACCCTAACCAATGCCCCTCATGTGTGGCCACCACCCATCTGTCAATGGAGGTTGGGGGGTGTTGCTATGATGCTGAACAGGCTTCAGCAAGCTTCCAGACTAAAATGAACTAGGAAGAAAGGTCTGGCAATCTATTTCGAAAATCAGCCAATGAAAAAACCCTATGGATCACAATAGTCTCATTCCATTGTGCATGGGGTCACCATGAATCATGGGCTGACTTGATGACAGTTAACGACAACAAGTGCCCAATGAGTGCCATTTGAACTGAATTAGAGTAGCCCAAGCTCTCCTTTGATCCCTCCCAGTCTCTTTTCTTTGCTTTTATTAGCAGTCCCTTATGACAGGTACTGTTTGTTGTCTACCCAGTATCAATTTCCCTCTTCTTCTTTGCTAACACAATTCTGGTTCTGTTTAAGGTGGCGATGCACCCAGCTATATATTCCCTTTCCCAGTCTCCTTTCCAACTAGGGTTCTGTAGGCGAGGCATGTGATATAGTCCTGGCCAATGAGATGTCAATGGAAGTCTACTGGGGGATTCTGGTAGTGTTCGCTTTCCTAATAAAAGGTAACAGGTGTGGCTGATGCTGTTCTTCTTTTATTTTCTTGCCTTTTATGAGCACTGATATCACAGTCATCTTGTGATCCTGAGATAACCAGCATGAAGGGGAAAGCCAACATGTTAAAGATGGTAAAATAAAAAGGAAGAGCTTAGGTCTTTGATGATGTTCTTGAGAAGCAGAGCAACAGCCTATAACTACCTACTTAGAGGTCTCTGATATATAGAAAAAATAAATATTTGTTTAAACCACTGAGGCTTTTTGTTACTTGTAGCCTAATGTGATTTTAATAGATACATAACTCTCTACCTCCAGGCTTCCAGGACCTTAATGTTAGTTCCTGGCTATTCAATGCTCCTCACTAGGGCACCTCAACCAGGTCAGTCCGCTATGGCAGTGTGCCCAGCTTCAGGTCTCTCTGACCTCCATCCACTACCACCAATACAATTAAAGCTTAACCTGTCCCATTCCTTCAGGCATTTGTGAAGTGATAGCAGCTCATCTAATAAATGCCTATGCATTAAAGCATTAACATATTGCAGAGTTCTCCAACATGTTAGTCTTGAAGGATGGCCTTCTTTCATTCCAACAATTGGGTTTTGATAGCTTTGGCAGGGACATCAAAGCACACATTTTGCGTCAGGAAGGAATTCTGAGTGCCCCTCAGGCCCCACCTGGGAAATGGCCACCTTGAAAAGATCTGGGTAGGAGTAGCTCTGGTGGCGTAGTGCCTAAGGCACTTGACTACTAATCAGAAGGCTGGAGGTTCAAACCCACCAGCCACTCCTCGGAAGGAAGGTTGGGCAATCTACTTCCGTAGTGATACTGCCTCCGAAACCCAAGGAGGGGTTGCTATGAGTCGGGTCCGACTCGATGACACATAACAACAACAACAACAACCATTTGGAACTATTGTGGGAATGACTCTTTATTCATTTCACAGATATTATTTAAATTATCAGTAACATTTGCATGATCCTGAAAAATAATGCAAAAAAAATTAGCATTGAACATGATCCTCTGCAGAATTGTATAAATTACTGTGCTTGAGAACACAGTATGATGTCTAATGGAAACATCCCCTCTATCATACATGTATACGCCCCTAGGGGAGAGGGAGCAAGAGAAACAGAATTTAGAAGCCAATTAAAGGTGAACACTGATGAATTGAATGAGGTGTGCCCTCTCTCACATCTAAGGGACTCACATGTTTGGTTCTGTGTCCTTAGCAACCCATGCCCCCATAGTATTGTCTGATCTTCATTAGTTAATCCACTGTGTGTGCAATTGCATTGTGAAGCCCATGATGAAAAAACACAAGTTATACAGTGACTAGCCCAGGAGACACAAAATTTATCTTTGCTTTAACTTGACAATGAACCAAAAAGCAAAAGCACTGGCAGACTCATAGCTGCCAAAGCTAGTGAGAGGACTGCATTTATTCCTCAAATTTCCAAAGTCTTGCCTGTTCTAGAATGATAGGAAGAGGATCACGCCAAGTAACAAACAATATTTAGTGCTGTGGAAGGGAGAGTTCCAGGCCCTCTATCTGACCATCTTTCTCATCAATGTTGCTCTCAGTAATTTTCCTCACCGCTTTTTTTTTTTCTCCATTTCTCTCACTGTCTCCTTTTCTCTCCGATCTTAGTGCATCATTTAAATATAAGCTATGGTATTTCTCAGAACATTAAAAAGATTAAAGTCAGTATGGAGTACAAATGGCTTCGAAAGAGCTCCAGAGCATGTCATAAAGAAGCAGGGGAGATAAAAATCTAAAAACAGAGAAAGTGGAAAATAAAACAAAAGCATCTTTAAAAAAAAAAGTGCAAACATCCTTTCCTCACTGGGTGGAATTTATCAGGGACCTACGTGTGTGCACTTTATCAACCTGAGAAATGTCCCAGGCAAAATGGATTCAGATAGGTCAGGGGGCAGGTCATGCAAAAGGTACAGAAGGGAGGCACGTGGTGTTTCCCTTGTCTCACTCACAAAGTTTCTTATGGGACCTGTGGATCTTGACAAGGAGGCAGTGGTAGATGTGTTAAGAGAAATGAGACCTTACTTAGGGTCCTTGTACAAACGTAACATTGGATAATCCCTTCTCTAGGGGTTCTCCAATGTTAGCGTGCATCAGAGATACCCCAGGACCTAAGGCATTTGTTAAGACTGCAAATTCCCATGGCTCACTCCTGGACATTCCGATTCACTAGGTCCACCGTGGGTCTCTGGAATTTCCATTCTTAATAAATATCCCAGGCGATTCTGCCACTGTTCATCTGGGGACCAGACTTTGAGAAACACCATCTTATACAGTGGGGAGAGAGGCAGTCTTCTCTGCTGCCTCCTTCTGGACTCCAAAACAGAGGGCTTTTCTATTTCTAGAGAAACCAGGCTGTGAAGGAAGCAAATGTTTCCATTTGAAATGGTGCCAGCCAGTGCATTTGTGGTAAAAACAAAACCAAAAAAAAAAAAAAAAAAATGGGATTGGTTTTCCAAAGTCAGGAAGATTTCTTTCTGTGACTGAGGTGCATATACATATACATGTGACCCTGTGTGGGCAGGTAAAGGGAGAGAGGAGGGGGACACAAAGAAGGCAAGAGAACACTGCAGATAATTCTGTTTTCTTTTAATTTTCTCTCACACTTATATTGTAAAGCATTATCTTTTAAACCCTAAGGCAACCATTGGATTTTAACTAATGCCTAGAATGGTGGTCCTCAAAGTGTAGTCCTTTGACTAGCGGCATTGGCATCATCTGGGAACTTCTTAAAAATGCAGACTCCAGGGCCTGCCCCAGACCTACTGAAGCAGAAACTTGGAGCTGAGAGACTACTAATTGATGTTTTAACAAACCTTACAGATGATTCTGATCACAGTAGAGTTTGGGAACCGTTGGTCTAGGCAACAGACTACTTTATAAGCTCCCCAAAGTCAGAATCTGAGCACACTTCATCTTTTCTCTCTTCATCTCCACCCCAGCTCTAACATGGTATATGGATGGTGCTGATCACAGAGTAGGTGATCATGAAATTGTTGCTCTAGGCAACTGACATTCTATGGGATCTTAATTCCTATATTTTCAGTAATAAAAATTCAATTATCTCAGTTGATCTTGGTAATAATCTTATGAAGTTGTCAAGAAAGATAAATACACTCATTCTTGAGAACTACTATCCAAAGCATACTTGAATTCCAGCCCTGGAAATTCTGATTCAATATGTCTTGGATGGAGCTGGGAAAACTGTATTTGTATTTGGAACTAGTACCCAAGGGATTCTAATGATAACGAGCTTTGGAAAGCCCCAAAGGGGAAAGGTATAGCAGCCAGGTTTAGGGCATCATGACAACCAAGATGAACCTCAGGACTTCTGTAAAATGGTGTAATGATACCTGCCTCACCAACTTCATACAATTACTAGAAAGGTCAATGGAGATGATTTATTTTCATTATTTAAAGGACATTCAAGCAATTTCAGAACACATATTCTCCTTTTCAAATATTGTCATTCTTTGGCCACTCAGAAGTCCAGCAGTGTATCTTTGGCGAGACTAAAATCTTTCCAAAAAAAATTTATCCTCACAGACAGTGATGATACAAAAAGAAAAATGTCCTCAACACAAGGATGCAAATGAGCATTTAGTATGCCAAGATCATATTATGCAAATTAAATGGCACTCAACTGGGGTGCTTAAGGACACTATTATCATGGCAACTGTTGTCATCTTAGCCGTAACTTTCACCAAAGCTATTATTCTGAGTGCTACAAAAGTTGAGCACACATTCAGAGATTTCTCTGACTGTGGTGAGATTAGCTGAGCCCAGTGTGACTTGCTTCGGAGGAGGTCAATGCAAATATAGTGAAAGTAGAATTCACATGACTATTGAAGTGTGGTGTAACGAAAGTAACACAAGACTGAGGGTCCAGAAGCCTGATAAATGAATCTCAGTCCTAGGCAAGTCCCTTCACATCTCTAGGCTTCAGTTTATAAAATGAGAAATAGGTTTCCCAAGGGTATAAATGATTGGGAAAGCCGAAAGTACTGTTACACTAAATTTTGTTTAATCAGAACTTTCAATTACTAGGCTTTTCCTCTGTCTTGAGGAGACAATGGACAATAAACCTCTGAAAATAGTCACTTCACCAAGGTTATGTCCTGAGCTACAAGTTGCAGTCTTGTCCATCTCCATTTCGAACCCTCACTATTGAGACAGGATGTTCAAAATAATGACTCTAAGTCTCAGTAAGAACCTCAAATACCAAACAAAGATTCAATTATTTTGGTTGGTAGAGAATGAGACCAGATGTTTCGGAAATATTTGCCAAAACTGAAAACCAGTTGCCATCAAGTGAGCTCTGCATCATGGTACCTCATGTGGGTCAGAGGAAACTGTGTTCCATAGGGTTTTCAGTGGCTGATTGTGTGTGTGTGTGTGTGTGTGTGTGTGTGATGAAAATATACATAACAAAAACATGTGCCATCTCAACAATTTCTAAACATATGATTCAGTGACATTGATTACTTTGTTCAAGTTGTCCGCCCATTCTTGCTGTCTTTCCCCAAATCATTCCACCATCAATGGCTGGTATTTTGGAAGTGGATCATCAGACCTTTCTTCTGAGGTGCCTCTGGGTGGACTTGACCCAGCAACAGTTTGGTTAGCAATTGAGTGTGTTCGTTGTTTGTACCACCCATGGACAACTAAATGGGTTGTTTCAGTATTGCTTGTGTTTCAGTTAAACAGTTTATCAAGAGTCTGTTCATTAAAACAGCTCATTCTCTGAGAATTTGGATTAGCTAATCCTTAGCTGCTTTATTTTTAATGACTATAAAATGAGTATATTTCACTTTGTCTTTCTGCCACAAAACTGGTTTGATAGCCAAACCCAAAAACACCACAAGAAAAGACAGTGGTTTCTGTACAGGTTGGAGTAACAGTTGAACAAGAAATAAAGCAAGAATATAGTGGGAAGGAGAAACAAAGCCTGAACAGGCATGCATGCTCTGTTTTGGTTTCAGTCTCCAAAACCTTGAGGGTGTTTTTCCAAGATTAACTCCGGAGGGTGGCTGCAATTGAGAATCAAGGCAATGTTGGTTGGTTTACCCTGGGAGCCTTTTCCTGGAGCTGTAATATTCATTTGGGAACCAAGAGTTAGAACCTCCATTTAGGAGTCCTTGGGTGGTGTAAATGTAGGCTGCTAATCAATAGGTTGGCAGTTCTAACCCACTTCGAGGCACCTTAGAAGACAGGCTTAGTGATTTGCTTCTGCAAGGTCCCACATGAAAATCGGAGGACAGTTCCACTCTGAAACACATGGGGTTACTATGAGTTGGAATTGACTCATGGCAACTGTTTTTTTTTTTTTTTTCCTTTTTATTTTTTGCTGCTCCTCCATTTGATTCTCTCTGGTTGCAAGATGGAGTTACAAACTGTAATGCCTGCAATCCTGTAAACTTCTAGTTTTCTGCACAGTTGGGAGTAGGGTGCCTTGATTCATCAAATATTCTAGTCTAAGAATGCGTCCATATACACCTTATAGAGATTTCTGATTTTCAGAATGAATATAAAGCAAAATATAATTTAAAATATTGCATCACATTGAGCTTACTTTTATCATTCTTTGGTAATTTAAAGAGATATTTCAAGGCCTTGAAGGGTTCCTGGGCCGTGAGGAGGAACTACAGGTGTTATTAATGTATAGAAGGGCTGGCTATTAGAAAGATCTCTGGAAGATTAAAGTGCTGGGAAATCAGTTTTTGTTGTGTCATTCTTACTGGGGCTAGACAGGATGCTGTCTGAATTAGTTATGATATTCTCCTCTCATTTCTCTCTCCCTTTGCCAGCTCCTCTCAGCTCTCTTTACCTTGCATACCTCTGAACTTCCATCTGCCTGCCATTTTGAAATTTCCATTGCCGTGAAATAAAGCAATTCCATGTAATAGGAGAAATCTTTGAGCCAACATCCAACCTCGTTTAATGATAAATCTGGAGGACAATGACAACCCTAGGAGCCCTAAGGAACTCTAGTAGCACAGTGGTTAAAGCATTTGGGTACTAATCAAAAGATTGGAAGTTCAAACCTACTAGGTGCTCTGAGGGAGAAAGATGTGGTTCTTGGATTCTGTAAAGATTTACAGCCTTGGAATCCCTATGAGACAGTTCTACTCTGTCCCACAGGGTTGCCATGAGTTGGAATTGACTCAGTGGCAGTGAGTATGGACACAACATTGACTTTTTGTAAGGGCAAAGCCTGCAGTGGGGACCTAGATAGTTATTTTGTCAAAACTGACCTTTTTTATTCTGCAACAAAGCTTGAGTTTCAAAGCTGGAAGGGACTTTAGAGATCATCTAGTTCAATGATTCTTCCCTATAATCACATGGGGGAGTTCCAAGAATAGTGATGTCCAAGCCTGACCCTAGACTGTAACTTCACTTCCTTCATTATTTTACTTACCTGTCACAAAAATCTGGAGAGTGGGTATTATTGGCTTGATTTTCCAGAGAGACAAACAAGGTAAGTGGCAGTGCCCAATGTTACACAGCTAATAAGTAGCAGAGCTGTCATTGAAACACAGGTCATTTGGTTCCATTTCAAATGTGAGCCTTTCATGTTTTCTGTAGGCGTTGGAATCCTTCTTTTCACTGCTGGGGAGCACTGTCAAGAGGGTGACACAGTCTTAGACCTTTCTGGTTATTTGGGAGTCCCTGGATGGTGTAACATTAACTCATTCCACTGCTAACTGAAAGTCTGGTGGTTCGCCTCCACCTAGAGACACCTCAGAAGAAAGGTTAGTTGATACACTTCTGAAAAATCAGTCATTGGAAACCCCATGGAGCACAGTTCTACTCTGACATAGATGGATGGGAGTGCCATGAATCAGGATCAACCCAAAGGCAATTGGTTTGGTCATTTATTCAGATTTCCTGAAAGAGGCACGTTTCAATCAAGTCTCAACATGCACTGGCTGTATCTAGTCTTAGGGCGGAAATCCACTGAGCGCCACAGGATGAGATCTCACCTTCTTGGTATGGTGTAGGTTTATCCTCAGACTTCTGCTTCTTTCTCCAGCCTCATCTCCTACCCCTCATTTTCTGCCTTTATCCTTAAAAGTTGTTAGGAACCAGATTGCAGAACAGTTGAAATACCAGGCAGAGGAGTTCACACTAGAGCAGTGCTGTCCAACAGAACTTCCTGCAATGATGGAAATGTTCTCAAGCTGTACTGTCCAATATTGTAACCACTATTCACATCCCGCTCTTGAAATGTGGCTAGTGGGACTGAGGAACTGTATTTTTAATTTCATTACTTAATTAAAATTTACATTTAAATAGCCACATGTGGCTAGTCGCGACTCTGTTGGGCAGCACAGCTATGGAGGCAGTAGGGGAGGACATAATAATTCTATAGTTTAGGATACGTGGTCTGGCAGCAGTATGTCAGATGCGCCAGAGGGGATCATGTAAGGGCTAAGAGCATGGCCACTAGAGTTAGGCTGCTTCGGTTCATTGAAATCTCAGTTGTGTTACTTACTAGCTGTGGACCCTTGGGAATACCACTTAAGCACTGTGAGCCTCAGGGTCCTGCAAAACGGGAATAATTTCAGTGCCTACATCAAGGGGTTATTGTGAGAATGAAATGAGATAAAATGCACATGTTGCTTTAGCACAGTACCTGACACACAGTGTTCTGGTTCCCTAGTGCTGCTCTGACAGGAATATACCACCAATGGGATGCTTGAACAAACGGGAGTTTAGTCTCTCACAGTTTGGAGGCTTAAGTCTGAGTTCAAAGTGCCAGGCTCTAGGGGCTATGTGAAAGCCCCTCAACCTTGGGCTTCAGCTCTGCCTCCTGCTCCCGGCCCACTGGAGCCAGAGGCTTTTCTTCATTCAGACAGCTGCTAAGGCTGACAAGCCCAAACTTGACAAGTAAAAAGGCACAGTCCTGATGTTACCAAACCACATGGCAGGCCATTAATTTAAGACCATTGTAAGTCCCAAGGTCAGCAGAGCATGGCAGGCTGCTCAGCAATGACACGGCTACATGCAGGGTCCAAGCGTGCCATAAGCTAGAGACCATTCCCAAAGCTGCTTCTTATATATGGGAAGCAGACCACATCCCTAAAGCAGCTACTCAGCTGCTTGTGGTAGATCCCACCATGGAGATTGATTGCCAGTCTCATCATGGGGAATAACCACCACCAGCTGCCCAGCCACTCAACCAGGCCCAGCCAAGTTGACACACAACCTTAACTACCACACACAGCAAGCACACTTCAGTAGCATTTTAAGTGCTAGAGGAAAGGGGGAGGGGTCCTATATTGTTCAGCTGCATCTCTGTCAGTGAAAACATAATACTAAAAAAAAAAAAAAATCACTTATATCTGGAAGCTTATGGCCTAGATAGAAAGAAATGATCTCAAGGGAGGAGGGTAGATGGTGGAGAGTGAAATCAAAGCGACTATTTTCCAAATGAGCTTCAACAGCACGGAACTGGCAGGTTCCGAAAGTAAAAGCAAATGCACTAGAAAAGCAAGAATGTGGAGGAGAGAATTGAACCAGTTTAGGATCTCCACAAATGCACCTCGGGAGCTCCGGTGGCACAGTGCCTAAGGCACTTGACTGCTAACCAGAAGGCTGGCGGTTCAAACCCACGAGTCACTCCTCAGAAGGAAGGTTGGGTAGTCTACTTCTGTAGTGATACTGCCTCAGAAACCCAAGGAGGGGTCGCCCTGAGTCGGGTCCAACTTGACAGCACGTAACAACGCCAACAACAACAACAACAAATACACCTTAGGATAGTGAACAGAGCACTGGCTTGGGAGCCAGGAATTTAGCCATTGATCTACTGTGTGACCTTAGGAAGTCACTTCCCCTCTCTGGGCCTTTGTCTTCTCATCTGTAAAATGATGGATTAGACTAGTTTTATTTGTTTAATAAATACTCTGTGTGTGTGTGTGTGTGTCTGTAGGGATGTATGCCAGATATAAATGTGAATTTAAAAATCTCTGGCCTAAAAATTCTTCTATTTTTGTGGGGAGCAATAAATATATGTTGAATACAATGATAGAGAAAAAGGCACACTGGAACCCCAAAGAGCTAATAATTTCATCTGGAAGAATGTGAAAGACTTCATGGAGGAAGTGTTATTTAAGATGGATGTGAAATATCAGCTGACTCAAAATTATCTCTAAGATCCCCTCTAAGTTCTAAAGTACCACCAGCTATCCATGATCTTTTTAGTGTCCACCATAGGGACATTCTCCATACCCTAAATTCTTAGCTCTGGAATACTCTCAAGAGCCCAATGGCTGTTAGCTCAGTTAATTAGAACATGGTGATGCTGAGGAGGTTAGTAGGGCACCTTCTGTCCTAGGTCCATAGAGTGTCACCCTAACATTTCTGCCTTGTTTGGAGAATGGGTGCCCCTGGAACCAGAGGGACCCAGACAAAAGTGAGAGAAGAGCTCAGTGAATCAATCCTACTTCTGGGAAAACTTCTCTAAGAACAGATTAGAGAAGTGGGAGAGTCTAGGCCTAGGGGTTAAGCATAAGGCTTTGACCCAGGCTGCCTAGGTCTGAACTTCTGCTTATCATTCAATAATTGTGTGAGAATCTAGGCAATCGCTGTGTCTCATAAAATGTAGGTAATAATCCCTACAATGTTGTTGTCAGGATTAAGTGAGTCAATTAATGTAAAGTGCATAAAGCAGTGCCTGGCATATAATATAAGGAGCTTTCGTGGTGCAGTGGTTAAAGCATTTGGCTGCTAACCAAAAGGTTGGTGGTTTGAACTCACCAGCTGCCCCGCAGGAGAAAGACGTGGCAGTCCACTTCCATGAAGATGATAGCTTTGGAAACCCTGTAGGGCATACCCTGTCCTGTAGGGTCACTGTGGAGTCAGATTAGACTTGACAGCAATGGGTTTTTTGGTTCAAGCTATATTTCTGGAGTTTATATTCCTTAGTCTATTATTGTCTTGGAAATGAGTCACTGTGTCATGCTCCAATTTGGTCATTTTGTCAGTTTTCATACCTGTACCTTAACCATTTGACTAACTAGCAAGAGTGCCATGTCTTCCCATGGGCCCAGCTCCACTTCCACAATGTCAGTCCACAATGTTGCCTGACACTAGCAAACTTTTTAACTCTGGAGTTGTGCAAATTGCTAATTAGGCTTATAAACATTCTCCACTTCACTTCCTATATATATGGAGGGCTTTGGAAGACCGAAGAAGAGTTGATGCTTTTGAGTTGTGGTGCTGGCGGAGAATGCTGAAAGTACCATGGACTGCTAAAAGAACTAACAGATCTGTCCTGGAGGAAGTGCAGCCAGAATGCTCCTCGGAAGCAAGAATGGCCAGACTTCGTCTCACCTATTTTGGTCATGTTGTAAGAAGGGACCATTCCCTGGAGAAGGATGTCATGCTTGGTAGGGTGGAGGGTCGACGAAAGAGGGGGAGGCCTTCAACGAGATGGATTGATACGGTGGCTGCGATGATGGGTTCAAGTATAGCAGGGATTGTGGGGCTGGTGCGGGATCAGGCAGTGTTTCGTTCTGCTGTGCATGGGGTCGCTATGAGTCGGAAACGACTCGACGGCACTTAACAACAACAACAATAATATATAATATGTTTGGTCATGGAACTCTTCCTACTGTCACTCTCGGGTCTGAATGAGTCTGATGCTTAATTACATTTGGGAAGCCATGCTACATGCGCAGAGGGGCCTGGTCACGCCTCCGCAGCCCGCCTCCCTGTTTGCTTGCAATATGACCTCTGAGACCCAGAACACTCTCAGAGAACACAGGGCCTGGCATTTGTCAATTTGTTTTTTTCCTTTTTCATTTATCAAAGAGCAGAATAGCATAGGATGTGGGTGTGGGTGTGGGGGAGGGACTGTTCATGAGGGGAAATAGGACGAGTTATAGCTTCTAAAAGGGACCCTGGGTGGCACAAACTGTTGACAGTGCTCAGCTGCTAGAGGAAAGGTTGGAGGCTAGCGTCCACCCAGAGATGCCTGGAAAGCAAGCCCTGGGGGTCTACTTCTGAAAAACCAGCCATTGAAACCTCTACGGATCATAGTTCTACTCTGACACTCACAGGGTTGCCATGAGTCAAAGTCAACTATACACCTACCAGTCTGTAGAATATTTTCAAAAGGGACCTAGTGATATTACGTTTAGGGCATGTGCAAGTGAGTAAGACCAGTCTCCTGGGAGGCTAGATAGTATGCTTTTCTCTCTCCCATAGCTGCCATATCTTCTCCTCTGTCTCCTCCACCTCTCCTGCAGAGTGTCACAGGTAAGCAGATACCCATTAGGCACTTTTTGATGGTGATTCTCAGCAGGAAAGGTCTTACAATTAGGTTAGGGTTGCTAGATTTTAGCAAATAAAAATACAGGAATCCCAGTTAAGTTTGAGTTACAGAGAAACAAGGAACAAATTTTCAATGTAAATATACCCCATACAATATTTGGGACATACTAATACTGAAAAAAAAATATATTGTTTTTCTGAAAATCAAATTTAATTGCACATCCTGCATCTTATCTGGTGACCCTAAATTAGTCAGAATAGATGATCACATAGTTGGCATAAGTTAGAGACTTGACAAGCCCATTTGCTCCATGATAAGAAAACCTTGTGGCATGACAATTAAGTGTTGGGTTGCTGACAGGTTAGCAACTGAGCCCACCCAGTGAGTCTCTGGGAGAAAGACCTGGTGACCTACTCCCATAAAGATCACAGCCTATAAAACCCTGGGCAGTTCTACTCGATCACACCGGGTCGCCCTGAGCCAAAATCACCTCAGTGGCATCTAAGAAGAACAACAACAACATTGCCCTTCCTGGCCTGGTTCATGGCTTGAAATCCTTGTCATAGATAGTGTCCTTGAGTTGAAGGAAGGAAGATGCCACAGAAATACTAAAATGTCCTCCTGGGAAGGGAAGCACCGTCAGCCAGTCCTGGTTACCTGGTGTATGACTGTCTTCCCTGAGGGGGAGAGAGGGACCCACAGGAAAGCCAGAGATATCTGTGGTTGGTAGCTACTGTGCTGTTAGTGTGGCGGGGAGGAGACACCGAGGCAAAGAAAGCTGTGGCCATCCCCACCCCCCAAGTAAACTGCCAGCTCTAGCATTTTGCCAACAACTGATCCTATGGCATGAGCTCAGAGCAGGAAGGCAGGACTGAAGGGATGGGGTACAGAAGGCTCCCTTGAAATACTGCAGGCGGCATTCACTAGCTCTCAAGGAAGAGCTCCAAGTTTAGGGGGGCAGGTGGCCAGCGGAGGTTTTGAATCTACCAGAGGAAATTACCCTCCCTCTGTGTGCCCAGGATAAGATCTCAGAGCCAGGGAATGTTTGTAAATGGACTCTCTCATTTAAATAAATCCCACTTAAATATTTATCAGATCATGAATATGCATGTTTCTCTCAGCACTGGAAAGAGAACGGGCATGTAATTTTTAGATGGCACATAAATAATGTAAGGGGGGGGAAAAGGGATCTTTGTTCTGTGTTAACTGTGTATTTACAGCATCTCAAGTGGTCTTGAAATAATGAACTGATTTTTCCCTTTCCCAGACTAAATGAGCACTTGCAGCTTCACCTCTCCTGTCTGTAGGGTGATTTGTACTCATTTGTATCCTTGGGAAAGGATTTCTGGACACAAGAAAATGAGGATGGTCAATTTTCAAATGTTAGTGAGCGAGTTAGCCATAGAGTCAGATCCAACTCACAGTGACCCCACCCCGCCTTGGGTTTCCACGGCGGTATCACTACAGAAGTAGACTGCCCAACCTTCCCTCCGAGGAGTGGCTGGTGGGTTTGAACTGCCAGCCTTCTGCTTAGCAGTCAAGTGCCTTAGGCACTATGCTATCAGAGTTCCCAAAGGTGCCTGTTAAATGAGCAAATGCCCTGAGATGGGCGATCATTGTCTTTCCCGGCCACAAGCAGCTGGACTTAATTCCAGCCATCTAGCAGTGTTCTGGGAGCTCTGGTAGCATAGTGGCTAAGGCACTTGACTGCTAACCAGAGGCTGGCGGTTCAAACCCACCAGCCACTCCTCGGAAGGAAGGTTGGGCAATCCTACTTCCGTAGAGATACTGCCTCGGAAACCCAAGGAGGGGTCACTATGAGTCCGGGCCGACTCGACGGCACATAACAACAACAACAAGCAGTGTTCTAGAGAAAACGGAACAGAGCACTTTTGATGAGGGATGTGAGCAGGCCTTCAAATGGATTCCTTCCGGTTCAACCCCCTGTGGATAATTTGCATTTCCGCCCCAGAAATACTGAATCAGAACCTACATTTTAACAAGATCCTCCTGTGATTCTCATAGAGTTCCCAGGTGATTCTTGCATAGCTTATGGGGATCTTGTTGAAATGCACCTTGTAATTCAGTATATCTGGGGATAGAAATGCAAAATCTCAGAAGGGGCTGGAACTGGAATGAATTTGTTTGAAACGCTGGATGTGAGGAAGGTCAGGGCCACCCTGAAACAGGGTCGGGGCTCCAGGCTTCCCGTAGTAGGGAAGGGAGCCGAAGAGTGATGACTTCTTCAATGTTCTAGCTGGTGTAGAGTCAGCTATGAGTGGAACCCAGAGTGTGAGTAGGTGAGAGAGAGTGTACCCCTACTCTTGGGTTCTCAGTCCCTAACTGTCCTTCCACAGCTGCACATTCATGGCTCTGAAATAACGGATGATTTGCTTGTTCTCTGTACCTTTACTCTCCTTTATTGGTCTGAGGAATTGAGAGAGGACTGGCATATCTTTTGTCCTAAAACATCTTTTAAAATAGCATGCTTCCACTGTTAATAGGAGAGCTGCAGGTGCCTGTCAGTGTGGAGCAGTAGAGAATACTTTACTGGGAGGTAGGAAACTGGGCAGTTAGTACTGGCTCTGCAATTTACTTGGACTGTAACATTGAGCAAATCACTTAACCTTTCCATGCCGCCATTCCTTATCTGTAAAATGAGGATCATGGCAGTACCTACCTTGTAAAATTGTTGTGAAGATTACAGGAGATGATGTACTTGAAAGGCTTAATGCAGAGCCTGGCACATAGCAAGAGCTCGGTGAAGGGTGGATCTTAGTCTGAGAAACTGAGAGAGAGAAGTGGCTTGTTCATTAGCCCCAAAGATTCTCAAAAAGCCTGTGTTTTTCATAGTCAGTAAGAAAATAATCCCTTGACTGAAAGGCATGTAGCAGACTGAGAGTTAGGAAATTTGGTCTTACTCACCAGGTGTGTGATCTTGGACAAGTCACTTTCCCTGCCTGGGAAAACAGATTTTTTTTTTTTTTTTAACTCTGTAAGCAGGTAATTATAAATCTGTCTTGCCTTCCTCATTAGGCATGAATGATGACAAAACCAAGGGAAAGGTGTTTGGAAGTGTGAAGTGGTAGGTTTTCTTTTGGACAATAATTATTAATGGGAATAACTGGCTGCTCTTCCATTTCTGTGGGTTCCAGTTAAGCTATAATGTTGAGCTCTCATTACAAATTAGGTGAGGTCACGAAAGCAAGTATTTTTTGCAAGTATTTTTCCAATTTACAGTTGGAACATTCAAAGAGCAAAACAGATGGGAGCTGGGAGCAGAACAAGATCAGCAGCTAGAAGGAGTCATGGGGTCAGTGAGGAGGTTGCCTTGGCCTCCTATTTCTGTCCTCTTTCCATCTCTTCTTCTAAGATGCCTTATTTAACTGAAGGAGAAGCAGTACCTACAGATAAGACATCCTGCATTTTCTGTGACATTCCGAATTTTATGTACCTTCCTTTGCTTCTGTAAAGGTGATTCCTGAATCTGGTAACTAAATGTGGTTATATATTGATGCTTTTGTAAAATTTTAAACATTATCATAAGTAATAATAGCTACTGTTTATTGAGTGGGAGCTCTGGTGGTGTGGTGCCTAAGGCATCTGACTGCTAACCAGAAGGCTGGCGGTTCAAAGCCACCAGCCACTCCTTGGAAGGAAGATTGGGCAATCTACTTCCGTAGTGATACCACCTCAGAAACCCAAGGAGGGGTTGCTATGAGTCGGATCCGACTCAACAGCAGTGAGTTTGGTTTTGGTAGTTTTTATTTATTGAGTAATTTTCTATTTAGCAGGCACTGTGCTAAGCACATTCTCAGTATCTCATTTAATTTTCCCAACAACCCAATGAGGTAGATACTATAATCATTGCCGTTTTACTGGTGCTCAGAGACGTTATTGCCCGATATCACACAGCTGATCAATGTTAGAGCTGGGGTTGGAATCCTCAGGCCTGCTTGAAAGCCTTGGCTCTTAATACAATTCATCTTATAGAAATAAAGTCACTAACCAGAAAGAAAAGAATGCACACTTTAGACAAAGTGTCCTGTTTCTGCATTCAGAAAATATGGTCGCTGTACCACGAATTCTAAACATCTGCTTGGTGGCTACAGCTCTGAAGTTAAGTGCTGAGGGAAGCTGGAGTTTGTGGGATGTGGACTGGAGTTTGTGGGATGTGGAGTTTCGAGAAGGACTGTCAGTGAGGATAGCTGTTATCATGTACCTTTGTATGTTCATCTTTAAGACAACATAAAGAATTCTTCCCATGATCTCCCACAAAATGACCGGAGACTTCCCGTGCTCTACAACAGTTTGTCTTTTGCTTTCCTGTCATAGCCCCTAACGGGGGGATGCACAGCAATAACGGGGTCCATCCAGTCATACAGCAATGGCTGTATGGAATGAGCCTATTGGTTAAGAAATAGACTGGAAGGGAACGTAGCACAAGAGACATGGTCACTCCTCGCCTTTCCCAATATTCACCAGCTTAAGTCAAACAAATGCGAGACCATAAACTGAGCTTTGTTTTCCAATTCTAGGATTCAATATGCGTACTATGAATCCAGGGGAGCTTCAAATATGCCAGAAAAGACATATGCTCTGCTTTCTGTCAGCTTTTTTACAAATGAACATACAGATATATTTTTGGTGGAGCCACTGACTTCAAGACTTTTCCAAAGGGATTATCTGTTCAGTTTAAGTTGTTTTTAGGCACTTCTATTGCTGATAAATTAACAGAACACCATTTTCTGTTTTATTATTCTCAAAAACATATGCCCAGTGAAACCACCAACCACGTACGAGTCCAGCTTTTGTAATAGCTTCCTTCTTTTTCACAATGGGGCTAGCCTTAGTGGTAGGTAGGATAACTGGAGGGCTGGCTATAAAGTCCAGATTGCAGGAAGTGATGAGGCCCCCTTCCTGATCATCAGTACTGCAATTCAAAAAGTGAGGCTTTCCTTCCTTTGGCTCGAGGCTTTCTGCACTTGTCTAAAATGCAGAGATGTCTGGAAGAAGTTGTGTATCAGCTATTTCTACCTCCATGTAATATAAATGTCTTCTCAGCTCCTTTTCCTGGGAACAGATTCTGATTCTGATAGAGGAGAACCAAATTTAGCACGCCGGAGAAGGTGAGCAGGGTGGTCCCAAGGCACAGAAAAAGACCAGGAAGGTAGCTAAGGATCTTCATTCTAGGTCTCGGTTGCCATCCCTTTCCTGTGACCCAAGTAAAACTCAATTCACTGCCATTGAGTGGTTTACAACTCATAGTGACCCTCATTGGGTTTCCCAGGTGATAAATCTTTATGGAAGGAAACTTCCTTCCTTCTGTAGAGTGCCTGGTGGGTTTGAACTACTGACCTTTTGGCTAACAGCCAAATGCCTTAACCACTACACTTCCAGAGCTCCTTGTGACCCAAGTGAAAGCATATTAATAATGGCTAGCACTTACAGAATACTAACTATGTGCCAGCAATGGTTCTAGGTGCCTTTCACAACAATCCGATGAGGTAGGTACTACCACTATTTTAACTTTAAAGGTGAAGAACCAAAGATGTGCAACACAGAGCATAATGCCTTTGGTCCTTCTTGCTAGCCTCTGTATGCTCCAGAGGGTGTCATAGGAGCCACTGATCTGATCAGCATTTGTGGACTATTCCCATTTAATGAAGTGGGTTGTTGATTTTCTAGGCTATATGAGGAACGGATAGAATTGGCTATCCTGGGATGGGTGATTACTTGAAGAATGTGAGAAGCTACATTAACTCTTTCAATTCTGTTGGGTGAAACTTTACACAAAACACAATGACTTTCAGGCACAAAAGAATAAGCCCATCTTCTCACCTTATCCACTTATCTACAGAGCAGTTCTTTTCACTGTAGGCAATTGCCTGGTTATGTTCGGCATTTGATTTTAGCTTACATCATTATGCCATTCGTTTTTATTCCTGTGAGATAGGGTGCAAAGTGCATTACTGTCATTATGTAGATAAAAAAATTGAGACAGAGAAGAAAAAGCTTAATATAATAAACCTGGAGCTACCTTTAGTTTTGGAAAGCACACATATGAAGTAGAATGACAGATTAGGAGACTCACCAATTTGACAAAATATGGGGCCAATTCATTTTTTTTTTTTTTGAACTTTGAAAACGTTTCCAGCTTGATATGCTAAAGATCTGTTATTTTTTTATGTTACAATTTAGCACCATGTTAGGTGCATAAAAGAGATGAGATTTAAAAAAAATCACTTACGTAAACTTACCCTTGAAAGTTACCATCATACTGAAGAACCATAAAACCAAACCCAAACCTGTTATCATCAAGTCGGTTCCAACTCCTAGCGACATGATAGGACAGAGTGGAACTGCCCCATAGGGTTTCCAAGGCTGTGAGTAAGTCTTTATGGAGGCAGACTCCCACATCTTTCGCCCACGGAGTGGCTCGTGCGTTCTCATTGCCAATCTTTGGGTTAGTAGCCAAACACTTAACCACTGCAACACCAGAACTTCTCATTGAAGAACCATAGCACATTTATATTATTGGAAAGAGCCAATAAAAACATGGAAGGCAATGGTAAGTTTTGGTGAATACTATTGTACCACTCCCTCCCATATTGTGCCAAGGAGAAATCAATAATTCCTAATCCAGAATTTTCAAGAGAAATACACCTCTGCCAAGAGCTTCCTAAGAGAGAGAGAGAATGCTTGACTAATCTCTAGAAGCCTCTCAAAGGTTTAAAATGCTTCTGTGGAATAATTGTCATTGGCTGGCTGGAATCTGGAAATTTTATAGCCAATGCAATTCTTCAGAGTTTTGTAAGCAATATAAAGCCACGTGTCAAAACTCTTTGGCAAAAATTACCATGCTTTTGATGTTTATTGTTGATTTTCTTTCTTTCTTTCATATTTGTGTCTGTCAGTCGTTATGGCTTCTGGAATAGGGCTGGCCATTGTAAGATCAGCAGCTTGTCTTTGGGGCCTTGGCATCACCCTCTTTCTCCCTGGATTCAGGGCCCTGTTCTTTTCTTCTGTATCCCCATACCCACTTCCATTTCTCCATACAGCTATTTTGTATGCTATTCCTGTAGTCCTTCAAAAAGGTGCCTCCCATCTTCTGGGAATTTGAGGGGACAACTTAAAAGTCCCTCTCTGCCCTGGGGAAGTTCCCTGCCTTCTCACACTCAGCCAAACCTAACTGGGATAGAACCAAGAAGGAACCATCTTTAATGAAAAGGTACTAACTCATGGCCACAGAAATGTTTTTTGAATTATCTGCTCCTGGCTCTCCTCCTTTGGCAGAGATAACTGAGAACTAATAGCACCGGCTCTCATGTCATTCTTCATCCTTGTCACTTTGCCTACATGGGCATTTAAAATAATTTGCTTTGTTTCCTTTCTCAGTGGGAGTTGTGGAGATTAATATTATGTTGTTCTTGTCTTTAGAGCATCCATATACATCTCTGAATATCATTGGTTTGCATGAAATAGCTACATTCTAGTTCTTGAAACTTTTTTTTGTTAATGAATCTGTGTTGGCTGAGACTCAGCGTCCATCTAGTGCACTGCAGGTTTGTCCTTTGGCCAGAAATCCATAACTAAGATTCCCAGGACTAAAATGTCTGTTCTTCTTCCAAGTTGGCTAGACCAGGAAAATGTTATCTTTGGCAAGGAGAGTGGGTCACACAAGGACTAAAAATCAGGGCTAGCCCAGTGCACAGGTGATAGGTGGGCATCGAATGTTCAGTGTGAGGACACAACCTACCTAAATCTATCTCCTTCACTAGTTCCTTAAGGCTCCAGAAATCCCTCCTTTTCTTTTTGGTTAAGGTTCTGTCATTCACGCGTTCATTTCTTCAATTTACAGATAATAATAATTCAAGCACTGTTACTATTCTTAGTACTTAGGATTGGGCTGGAAGAGATGAATAAGACTCGAATAATCTTGTCTTCAGGAAGTTAGAGCCGTGTGGGGTAGATAAACATAGAAAGAGATCATATGTGGTACGGTCAGTGCCATAATAGAGGTATGTATGAAGTACTATGAGGACATGGGGGAGGGAGCACCTATACCTAGGGAAGTGAATATGTGAGCAGGGTTTTGAAGGATATGTCATTTACAAGATAGAGAGTGTGTGGCTTGGGGGTGGAGTGAGGGGGCTGGGTGCCAGAAAGAAGGAACAGTATGAAAGGCATGGAGGCACAAAAGGGCATGCTACATATGGCATATGGAAAGAAGCATAGTTCCATATGACTAGACTGTAGAGCACTGGTGGGGAAAGGATGGGAGATGAGTCTAGGAAAGTGTGCTGGAGTTTAGTTGGATCATGAAGGGCCTTGTGTGCCATGCTAAGAAGCTATGACTTGATCCTAAGATCAAGGTGAAAGCTTTCAGGCAGGGGGTGATATGATGAGAAGATTGCTTTTCTGGCAGCAATGGAGGGGGTATAATTAGAGTCAGGGAAATCAGTTAGAAGATGGTGCAGGAGATGATATAATTTGAATCAGTGATAGTAGAAATGTAAAAGAGGGTCTTTGGTGACAGGATATGGGGGATGATGACAAGGGAAGATTCAAGGATGAGGTTTCTGCCTCTGGCTCAAATGGGAATATGTGTGGAGGAGAAGGTTTCTGAGGAAAGATGGTAAAATCAGAGTTCAGCTTGTTCAGTTTGAGGTCCCTGTGGGAGATCAAGGTAAAGGTGTTAGGGGAAACTAGACATATGGATCCAAAACTGGATAGAGAGCTCTTAGCCTCTGGAAAGCCCATGTGAAAATGTCTTGCCCTGTGAAGCATTCTGAATCATTAGAGGAATTGGATATATCCAATGAGAAGGAAAACGACATTATCTATTATCCTAGGAATTCCTATCATTTTTGGTTGGAAACACTCCTTTCATTTTCAGGAAATCTGTGTAGCGCCATGTTTTAAGAACTTGAGGCATGCTGGCAGTAAAGGCCTTGAGTGGAGGGAGGGGCATTACTGAGAATTCAATAACAGATAATAATAATCCAAGCATAAGCAAGCACAGCGGATGCAAGGCCGAGAAGTGTGTGGCAACAGTCTGGGGTTTGGAGATCTACCAAGAAAGGTTTTAAGATCTACTGGGATATCTTCCTCTACCAACTTGGGTATCTTTTCCTTTTCTCCTCGACCTGGTGGGGTCCAGGGAAAGTTTAGGGCAGAGTAGTAAGGATGATTAAGAAGAAAACATGTGTGCTGAGGGTCTCTGGCTAATTTCCAAAGCCAATGTGGGTGATTATGTGTGCCTCCAGAAGTCTCCCTAATAATGGCCATTTGCAAAGGGGTACTACCTTCATTATAAGTGGCAATGCTAGAACAGCCCACAGATTTTTAGAGCCCAAAAGAATCGCTCTAGATTCTGCTTGTTTTTATGTCTATGCTCCCCTTCTAAACTGTGTGCTTACTGAGGACAGATACTCTGTTTTGTTTATCTCCATAATCCCAGTAAAGCCCCGACACATGGTTCTTACACTCAGGAATTACTAGTTGCAGAATGATTAAGTCCACGCCCTCATTTTACAGATGCGGATTCTGAGGACCAGAGAGGCTATGTGAGTTGTCTAGGATCACACAGCTACTTAATGGAAGAGCTGGGCCTGGAACTGAGGTTTCTGGGTCCCTTGTTTGATGTTGCTTTTTTTTTTTTTTTTTTTAACACCTTTGACTGGGCCAATCAGCTCTTACTGAAGGGCATTCTTAACGTGTTGTTGGCTTGGTGGCTGTGAATACATGAGGCCAGATAAAATGTTTCTGGAGAAATTTCCTCTATTTCTGAGCATTCTTCCCCACTCTCTAAATGCAGGGTGGACTCTTGAGATTATCTTTAAACTTTGGAGTATAGAATGTCTTCTACTCTGTGGGACCGTTTGCTGGTGGGAAGGCCAACATGGCTTCAAAACTCTACCATGCAGCGTGTGTCAACTTTAGTTTAGAGAAATCTCCAAACACCTCTGTTTCTCTTAATAACTCACTATGAGTCTGTCATCCATGAGTTTATCTAAGCCTTTTTTTGGGAGGAGGGAGGAGCTATTTATATTTTCAGTCTAATCCACCACTTGGTATAATGAGTTCCATATGTTTCCTCCGTTTTCTACCTGCTGTGAGAAGTAGGGCTTCCTTTTATTTGTCCTAAACTTACCTCTGTGGGCTATATGCCAACGACACACACACACACACACACACACAATTTAGGAGGGAAAATGACCCCACTATTAATTGTTACCTTCATTTACAAGCGTATTAAAAATTCAAATGAAAGAAAGCTGAAGGGATACAACTGAAAGTGGACACAGTGGCAGCTAATTACCCCAAGGAGAAGAATGTAAATCCTTGACAAAACAGCAGCCTGTTAAAGCAGGAATCCGTGGCTATGGAATCAGTGCTTGGCCAGGCACTGACTGCCTGCCATGAAGTTGAAGCACCCTCAAAAAGTTCAGCGTGGCCCAGGAATATAACCTGTCAGCCTCCTCGCCTGACATGATCTTAATTAGCCTCTGTTCTACTGCTGAGAAAGCCTGCTGAAGCAGTTAGCACTGAGAATTAATCAGACAGTTTGTGGAGTCGACATGGCAGGCCAGCAACCAACACTGGCAACTTCCTGATTGCAAGGGATCCAGGAAGACCTGGAGGGAAGTTGTTTCTATTTGTGCCCCCTCCTTTTCCCCTAAATGAAGATGCTCAACAGACACTCTGGGGGACGGTGGAGAATGAGCTGTGCTCCGCCTTAACCTTTGTCCCTTTCTTATCCCCGTGTCATTTTGCATTCTGTCCTCCCAGCTTCTGTACATACACTTTTCTGCTAAGGCATCATGTGTTGGCAAGAGAGAGAGACAGGGAGAGAGAGAGAGAGAGAGCACTGTTGATTATGTTGCAAATTGCACTTTTGCTACAGGATTATTTGGGAAAATGGAATTTTGCCAGTATTTCCCTCCCTCCCTTTGTTTACTGCCTATTTTCAACAGCCCTGTAATTGCTTTCCATTTAGTCAAAGGAACATTGTTCCTTTTTTGGTTTTTCTTTTAATTGTGTTTCTCGCCTTGAGCTCTGACGTTTGGGAGCGTTGATGGGAATGCCGTGTTGCTTTGGTTCTAGATACCAACTTGGCTTTGGCAATCAAGACAAGGTCATCGTTATGGGATGCAGCTCTACGGTGGGGTCAGAAAAATGTGTAACTTCTTCCATGGAGCCTTTCCTGACTAGTCTAGCTTGCCTACTGTGAACGTTCTCTTCTTTGGACTCCCACAGCATCTTCAAATCTGTATCACACAACCAAGTGCTTGCCTTATGCTGGGTTGTACATGTTTTTTGCTTCATGTGCATTGATACTGTCTCATCTCTCTGACCATGATGTAAGCTCATTAAAGGCAAAGGCTCTGTTCCCTGGTTTTGAACATACCTCTTAATGCTGAGCTGGGAACAGTAAGAGGTGCTCAATAAATGCTAGATTCATTCACTGACAACCCTTGGAGGTTAACTTGCTGCTTTCTAGGCACTATTGACATTTTGAGCTGCATAATTATTTGATGCAAGGGGACTGTCCTGTACATTGTAGGATGTGTAGCAACATCTCTGGCCTCTACCCACCAGATGCTAGTAGCACCTCTGCTCCACCCCCAGGTTGTAACAACCAAAAATGTCTTCAGACATGACCAAATCACTCTCTCTTCCTGTTGAGAGCCACTATTCTATAATGATAATAAAATAAGACAAGCTTAAATTTATTGAGGAAGTTGCTGTGTTCAGCTTGGTGCTAAAGACTTTACATGCATTCTCCCATTTAACTCCCATAGCAATCCTGCCTTGGCTTTAATTGGCTAAAGGATCTCAAGGGATGAACCTCAAATTCACAGTTGCAGATCTACACCACAGCCTGTCTCTTCCCCAAGAAGTATTTAGAAGAATAATATGAAGGAACTCTCAAGCTCAAAACCTGAATTTATATAACATCCACTTCCACTAAGCCCTCATGGTGTAGGTTCTTGTTGTTATGCGCCATTGAGTCGGACCTAACTCAGCCACCCCTCCTTTTGGGTTTCCGAGGCAGTTATCACTACTGAAGTAGATTGCCCAACTTTCCTTCCGAGGAGTGGCTGGTGGGTTTGAACCGACAGCCTTCTGGTTAGCAGTCAAGTGCCTTAGGCACTAAGCTACCAGAGCTCCACGTGGTGTAGGGGCTAACCATTAATTGAAACTTAGATATTCAGCTTAAAACCAAATAAATAAATAAATAAAACCCCCAAACTTCTTGTTGTCAAGTTGATCCTGACTCATAGTGACTCTATAGGACAGAGTAGGACTGCCCCATAGGGCTTCCAAGGCTGTAAATCTGTTCGGAAGCAGAGTGCCATGGTTTTCTCCTGTGGGGCGGCTGGTGGATTTGAACTACAAACCTGTCCATTAGCAGCCAAGCACTTTACCACTGTGCCACCAGGACTCCTTGATATTTAGTTTCACCTACGACCGTTGAGTTGATTCTGACACATAGCGACCCTATAGGACAGAATAGAACTCTCCATAGGGTTTCCAAGGCCATAAATCTTTATGGTGGCAGGCTGCCACCTCTTTCTTCCCATGAAGCAGCTGGTGGGTTTGAACCACCAGCCTTTCAGTTACCAGCTAAGAGCTTAATCACTATGCTGCCAGAGCATAGTGCCAGAGTATTCAGCTTAGTGGAGGTTCATTCCTCAAGAAGCTTAATGAAAAGCAATACAAGGTTAGTGCAAAATCAACAC
>NW_006921975.1:1161376-1194382 GCF_000298275.1 Orycteropus afer afer
TGATGGCATTTTAGCTCAGGAAGCAGAATTTCTAGCTAGCCTCGCTGAAGTGACATTCCTACCCTAAATCCCAGCCAGCTGTCCTGCAAAAAGTGTCATTCGTCACAAGAGGGACTGGGCAAAAGGTGTATGAACCAGTGAAAATCTGTCCTTTTGTGGGGGGAGGGGGGAGGAAGGTGCTCAAAGCACAACTCCTGACATTAGTAGCACAATCTTTGCATATGAAGGACAACCCAAGGGAGAAAACTTGACATTTTAGTTTTAATGCATCTCTGGAGAGGAATGTATCTTCAGCAATGAAGTCAATTGAACCTCAAAATCACTGCCACCAAGGAGTTAACGACACATTAAAATTAGTCATGTCATTCGACGGAGAAATATTCTACTTATGGAAAATACCTTTATAGGAAAACTGCCTTTTTGAGTCTGAGCTGGAAATATTACAGTAAACAGGATCTAATCACAGCAAAGCCTTTTTTCAGCTTTGCATGACAGCTGTAAAATATGACAGTATTTATTAATAGTCGCTGCAGTCTAATCTGCAGCACTGGAGAGCTACAACAAAATATGTTAAGCTACTGAGAGAACAATTTCCACAGTAACTAATATTCAGCTTTTAAGAGTGTAGTTTAATGTCTTGTGATTTTTTCCCCCCTCTACTGATGGTCCAACCCCAGGAACAAGCTACTAAGCTAATAACCTTTGTGGAGAGGAAGTGTTTAAATGATAATTTATTTCGAGAGCCGACAACAAATTGCTCAGCACTTTCTCTTTTTATGCCCCAAAGCAGTCAAGGATGTGCAAATCGAAGTATTAAAAAAATGACAGCTTCAATATTTTCATTTTCAATGAAATTCTCATTATAGACATATGTACAGTCTTTTATTCACAATCCAGTCCAAATAGTCATTCACTATTATTATTGTGCAGGCTCTCAAGATACTCTCATAGTTGAGAGTCATCACAATAGATTAGGCAGGCTGCAGAAACTACTAAATGTCTCAGGTACTGTCAACCCCAATTATTGCTACTCAAACAGGGGAATTTAGTATCATCTGTCTCTCACAGGATAATGTACTCTCTGGGCCTTCCTAATTTATTCAAATGTAAAAAGTAGCTTGAATTTCAATAAAAACACACTTGGCTTTGCTTTTCCCAGAAGGCAAATGGACATGACTAGAATTGGAGCCATCTGTTGCCTTCACACATCCTTTAATCAGTTCTTAAAGTGGAGAAGAAAAAAAAAAAATCCACGGTTATCTGTCCCTTTTTTTTTTTTTTCCCCAATTAAGGTACATACTACTTTCTCTAAAGTCTCTTCCAAGTATCCATGGCAGAACCTATCATCAGTCTCTCCTTGATTCTTTCTTCTCCACCCAGATATGGCCCTTTAGCTAGGAGGACCTGCAAGTTCAGATATTTCTGTGCTCTGGAAATTCTCTGCCACGGAGAGGAATCTATGAGTTCCCTTCACACTTCCACCTTCACCTTTGCTGCTGCTCTGCCTTTTAACTTGAATTTTTGACGACCTGCCTATCTGGGTCCCTGATATCCTGGTATCACCAGCTATTGTGTTCATTGTTGGATACCATGGTTTAGGTAGGAAATGGACAGATTGGAATGCATCCACGGGGAGACAGGATAGGGAGGCTCTGTGTACCAGGTCTTTTGAAAAATGCCCGAAGGAACTAGGAGTGTTCACTTGGTTAAGGGAAGACTAAGGACAGAGATAATAGGTGTTTTCTAATGTTAGAAGTCTGGGAGGCAGTCTGTCAGCTCAGTGAAAAGCACATCATCTTTGGAATGTGGTAGACCTAGGTTCCATCCTGGCTTCACTAATTCCTAACTGTGTGACCCAAAAACCCATCACTTAACCTTTTTATGTCTGTTTTCTTACTTGTAAAGATGCAGGGATGTTATGAGGATTAAATGAAATAATCCATGTAAAAAGCCATCTCAGGGTCTAGTGCACACTAAGTGGTCAAGAAATGGTAGCTGCTCTTATCCTGATGATGAAGTGATGATAATAATGGGGCTTTGTTGATTTATGCCACTAATTTGTATGGGGGTGTGTGTCCAGAAAGAGGGGGAGGTACAGGGTCCTGGGAGAGAGAGAGAGAGAGAAAGAGAGAGAGAGAGAGAGAGAGAGAGAAATCGATTCTGTGCTTTATTTGGGAAAGTAGAACTGGATAGAAGTTACCAGGCTAGGTTATGTAAGTAGGTGGTGAATAGCAAGCAACATAGAGGAAGATACACAGAATTGAAGCCAAACTTGTCTCTCACTTGAGTCTAAATGCACCCAGTCTGATAAGATCCATGATCCTCTAAGGAAAGGCCCTTTTTTTAAAAAAAAAAAACAAAAAACTTTTTATTGTGATTTGGGTGAAATTTTACAAAGCAAATTAGTTTTACATTCAACAGTTTACCACATTTTGTTTTGTGACACTGGTTACATTCCCCACAGTATAATAGCTCTCCTCCCACTTCCTCTCGTGGTTACCCTTTCCCTGTGTCCTTCTTGCCTGTGCCTTCTTGTCTCCTTCCATTTCTCCCCATGCGTTTGCTGCCCTTCTAGTCTCCCATGGTTGAATGTTCTGAGGATTACATCTCCCTGGTGTAGGTGTTCAGCTTGTAGGCCTGTCCACTGTTTGGCTGAGAGTTAAGCCCCAGGAGTGAGTTCAATTCCAGGCCCAAAGGGTGACTAGGGGCCATAGTCTCAGCATTTCATCAGTCTCTATCAGACCAGTATTGGGGAATCTCTTTACCTTTTATGCCCTTCAGGACCTTTCAACAGTTTCCCACTTTCCTAGATATCTGGCCTCTCTTTAATCTTGTCACAAGGTGCCTGCCCTAATGAATGTAAATGTCATTGGTGGGTGTTGGAGTAGTTGGTTAAAAAATTCATTTATTTCAGGCCCCTGCAATAAATCACTGTTACACCAATGGGACTATCAACTGCTCAAAGGCAAGGCTTAATTCTGCTTTTCTTTTAAACCTCACCAATGGCCTAAAAAGGAACTCTCATGGCACAATGGTTAAGACATTTAGCTGCTAACCTAAAGGTCAGTGGTTCAAACCCACCAGCCGCTCTATGGGAGAAATATGAGGTAATCTGCTTCTATAAAGATTTACAGCCTTGAAAACCCTATGGGACAGTTCTACTCTGTCCTATAGAGTTGCTGTGGGTCAGAATTGACTCAATGGCAGTGGGTTTGGTGTTTTGGTTTAGTGGCCTCGCACAAGCTAGCAGAAGGAAACGCCCAAATTGCTTGTTGACTGACTGACTACTTGTTACAACTGCCCATGTTCCTGCCACAACCTTCTAGAACAAATAGAAAGTTCTTTTAGATGGCTGTTGACCTCCAGAGAGTTACTTGGGAACTAAGTAGGGAGTTTCAGGCTGAGAATGGGAGACAGCAGGAGTTTATTGAACACCGGCAAGAAGGTAGGGACTAGTTGGCTCAAAGGGCACCTAGAGTTATTATCTCATTATCTAAGCTGAGAGCCACAGCCTGGGCCAGATTCTTTCATCTCTGTGGGCTGTACCCATTGAAGCCAAGGAGAGTTGTCAGGTGCACGAGAGAGTCTGGCTGCAGTTCTCAGGTATGTCACTCTTCTAGGGGAAATACTAGCACCACAGAGAGCTTGTGATTTATACTCAAAAGATAGGTCTCATAGAAAACTAGAAGAGGTGGCCACTGCCCTGGCATAGTTTTAGGACTTTCTAGATAGGAGGAAGGCATGTTGGGAAAAGACCTCCCAAACCGGACTCGTGGTGCCTGGGATCTCAGAATTAGAAAGTCACACTTTGGATTAAGGTTCTATAGCCATAGATATATTAACATGGATGAATCGGTCACCTGAGGTATTGTCACTTGAAGAGAGAGACTTCATGAGTGGGAATGAGATACAGGATAGGAAAGGGTTTTTTTTTTTTTTTTTTTTTTATGGAGGTGTGGAGGCAGCTTGGGACAGAGACATCAGAGGCTCTGCTCCTGCCAGAAAGTGCAGATATGGACAAGTGCCATAGTAAGGCTCCCCGGACAAATGAGGACAGGGGTGACAATTAAGAAGAGAGGTTACAGAAGTGGCAAATGACACACCTAGTCAACTTCATAATCTTTCCAAGAGCTGAATCTTTAATGTATGTAGCATCAGGAGTACAATTTTCAATTTTGTGCTAATGAACCAAGGCAGTATTTTAGTAACTAAGCATCAAAGTGATGCCCTACAAACACAAAATCAGACCTTTCTCTGCTGATAGAAATCAAAGAATAGCTGTGAAAGTCCTGAAATCCACTCAATGTTTCATATTTCCAGAGGTAACATTTCCCTGATTGTGCTACAAATCTTTTAAATGACCTCAAATGTTTACCCCGTTTCTCAGGAACTCACTCATCCCTACCCTTATACAGTGGAGTCTCATCATTTTAATCTGTAGCTTATTTGGATGTAATTATAGGTGATCCCTTTTGTCTCTCTTTATCTTCCACCTCTCTCTTATATAATAAAAAATATCCTAAAATTATGTTTTACAATTTCCTTTATCCCTATCATTTTATTACTAAAGCAGTAGATGATCATTGTGGAAAACGGAGAAGATATAGAATAGAAATTGTAATGAGTATTTAAAACCTCTCTATCAAGTGTCTTTATTTTAAAATTGGGCTTTCTCCCGCCCTCCCTTTCTTTCTCTTCTCTTCTTTTTCTTTCTGCCCAACATTAAAAATCAGACATGGAAGGTTTATTCTTGAAAAATCAGTCGTGGGTTGGGAAAACACTAATTATGTGTCCAGGCCTATATATATCTAAGGACTACCCAAACGCTTATTACCTGGCTGGAGAGAAGGGCTTATGAAAATATACAGCAGACTCAGTGAAATAATAACAGAGAGCAGTTCTACTGAGTGCCAAGTGAATTACATGCACAAAAGAGTCCTGTGGGTGTTCAGAAGCAGGAGAAATATCTGCTCCTCAAAACTAGTTTTCCTCCCACCCAGTCACCTCAGTAAATAGTACCATCATCTACCCAGTCTCTTAAGCCAAAAGCTTCATAAGTCATCCATGAATCCTTCCTCTTCCTCACATCCCACAGCCAATCTGTCTCCAAGTCCCGTCGATTCTGTTTTCAAAATATATTTGAACTCCATCCACTTTTCTTCCTTTCCAGTCTAGTCCAAGCCGCCATTATTTCTCCAGCTGGATGGCTACAACAGCTTTTAAATTGGCCGCCCTTCTTTCACTCCTGTACCACACTCCATTTCCACAGAAACGTAAATCATAACATGTGTCTAAAACCCCTTGCTATCAAGTTGATTCAGACTCATGGCAGCCCACGGGTGTCAGTGTGGAACTGGGCTCCAGACAATTTTCAGTGGCTGACTTTTTGGAAAAGATTGCCAGGCCTTTCTTCTGAGATACTTTTAGGTCTTGAACTGCCAAACTTTTGATTTACAGCTGAGCCCTTAATGGTTTGCACCGCCCAGGGACAGCATCATATGCCTACCCTACTCAGCATCCTCCAAAGACTTTGCATTGCAATTAGAATAAAATCCAAACTCCTTATTGTACCTCTTGTCCAAACTCCATGGCTATAATTTGGTTCCTGTCTACTTTCAAGTTTCGTCTAAGTCCATGGTTTCCCTCTTCACTGTCATTTAGCCACACTGATCTTCTTTCAGTTCCTCAAATATGCCAAGCTCTTCCCTGTCCCAGGGCCTTTGCACAGGCTCTTTCTTCTGCTTGGGACACTCTTTCCGTCTGCTATTCACATGCCCGCCTCCTTCTCACCCTTTAGTTCTCAGCTTAAATGTCTTCTTCTCAATGAGGCCTAGCTCCCATCCATTATTACCTGTGTCTTTCTTTCCTTCATAGTACCTTACCTAAATGCATAATTATTTTATCTATCAGTTTACTTGTTTTTTTCTCTATCTCCTCCATTAAAACTAAAACTTCATAATAGCAGGAATCATGTCTTTCTTGTTCCTCACATAACCCTAGCACCTACTGAATGCATGGATGAATGAATGAATGAATGAATCATTGCAAATTAGGATCATCAGGGCAGACTACTTGGGGGTGGAAGAGTTTTAACTGGATTTTGAAGAATGGAAGAATGAGCAGGATTTTAATAATCAAGACGAAGGGGAAATGAAGTTGCTGAGGCATGCATTGTTTTGGCACATTCGGGCATTTGGGGAAAATGGAATCTGCCTGCAGTTAGGTAGTAGAGGAAGAACAGGTTTGTTAGTTCGTTAAGGAATAAGGATGGCGAGTCTTGAAGAATAGTCTGCATCCTTTTCAATATGGGCAACAGAAAGCCATTGAAAAGTTTGGAAACAAGGTCATGGTACAATGTTTTGGGAAGGCTTTCCAAGCGGAAGTAAGTGTAAAGGTTTATGGAAAGTATCCATATCTCCTAAGCAGAGCAGATTAGTCCTACCAGCTAAATGGCTAGAGTGGAAAGATTATTAATAAATATGAGTCAGAAAGGAGGTTTCCTTTGGCTCCAAGATCAGAGAATTGTCCAAACTCTTTAGTGTGATGATTTGAGAAAAGACGCAGGGATAAGAAATAGATGCAGGCTGACTTTTTACTTCCTTTCATCTAATAGAGAGCTAATGAGCAGAGAAAAAGGAAGAGGAGAAGAGAAATCCATAATTGTAACTTCTATTCTTGAATCAATGAGAGGTGACAGCGTTAGTAACACAATCTACAGTTTTGAAAAAGTTTCAGGAGGGAAGCTCCCTGATTTAAAAACTTCCTACCAGTTCTAAAGGAGCTCTGGTGGCGTAGTGCCTAGGGCATTTGACTGCTAACCAGAAGGCTGGAGGTTCAAACCCACCAGCCACTCCTCGGAAGGAAGGTTGGGCAATCTACTTCCGTAGTGATACCACCTCAGAAACCCAAGGAGGGGTTGCTATGAGTCGGGTCCGACTCAATGGCATATAACAATAACAACCAGTTCTAAAAGGTAGATTGCTGTGGATTAGATAAGAGTCCCTGGTGGGTGCAAATGATTAATACACTCAGCAACTAACCAAAAGGTTGGCAGTTCGCATCCACCAGAGGGGCCTCAAAAGAAAGGCCTAGAAATCTACTTCTGAAAAATCAGCCATTGAAAACCCCGTGGAGCACAGTTCTACTCTTGATGCACAAGAAATTGCCATGAGTCTGAATCAACTCCCTGGCAACTGGTTAATGCACTAAATTATACACCAGACACTTTATAGAAATAGGCTAATGCACTAGATTATACGCTAGACAGTTTATAGAAATAGGCTAATTCATCCTCAGTGAGAGAAGTGAAATGAATTGAAATTTAGGAAATGGTGAACTAATGTTCAAACTATCTTGGTACCCTAGTTAGGCAAGGTTCTGCACAAACTCACAGTGTGCCGTCCCAATCTTGCCTCTTGCTCACACTCTCTTCCCTCATCTCCTTCTCTTGCAATCCACAAGATACCCATCCTTTAAAGCCTAGCTCCTCTAGCAAGCCTCTCTGACAACTCTCCTTTCCTGGGGTGTTCTCTTCTCACAAGTTTTACAACAACCAGAGTCAATATCATGTAGCGTGGCATTGAACTTGTGTTGTTTGTGAATTGCTTTATGCATGTCGTTTTCTGACCACCCACATCTGGACAACATTGTATACAGCATCTATCACAGGATTTGAGCACACCATTGAGAGTTGGTAACAGCTGTAGAATTGACTGATAATATGTGAATTGGAGTTAGTAGCAAGATACAAAAGTGTCTTGTGCCTGGTATAATATCTCAAAAATTACAGAGTCATAGGGTGTTACAGTAAGGAGGGACACACCTTAGATGAGGATTCCAAGCTCAAGAGAGCTTCAGTGAATTGGTTAAGCTAGTTAGTGGCAGAGCTTGAACTAGAACTCCTATCTCCTGCTTCAGGTTCATGAAATTTGATAACATTCAGAGGTAAGTACCATAGGCAAATACAGGTCTTATTATTTCCTGATAAGACTTGATGATGCAGCAAAATGAGAGTAAAGTAAAGAGCACCCTGGGTTTTTAAGTGAAAAATAGCCCTTTAAGTTAAGTTACCATGAAGGATTTCCTTTCCAGGCACCCCTTGGGTAGACAGGCCTTCCATTTGCTCCTTCCTTCTCTGAGTCAGGGAGAACCATGCTCGGCCTATGACCAAAGTTACAGGACGTAACCGACAAAGTAACATTTTCTTCCGGAATCATCCCTTTATTTTACTGAGGGACCCCTCAAAGATAACTGCATTTGGGAACAGTTTGTTTAGCTGAATTATGATGTATGTGCTTTAGCTAATTAATTACTACACCTTACTGGATACTGTTTAAGAATGGACCCTTAATTTCAGAGACTGTTTCAATAGCGTGTGTCTTCCACATATTATCTCACTTTAGAAAAACCAGCTATCCGCAAAGCCCAACTTCAGCCAGTCTCCGCTAATTATTTCCATCAGGTAAATGTTGAGGACCTGTTAGCTGAAGGCCTGACGTGATCTGGTTGAGCAAGCCCTGGAAGCAGAAGACATTGGGATCAGCCCTAGCTCTGCGGTTAAACTGCTGTGTGAAAAAGCACATTTCCTCTTTGGGCTTCAGTTTTCTCATCTAGGAAGTGGGGATACTTATAGTCTCTGACAGTATTAATTTTCCAAAACTTTACAGCTTAGTTAGTCCTCTCTCCATTTTAGACTAAGGTGCTTTTTCTTTGTGTTTTTCAGACCAGATAATTTTTTTGGAAAGAGGGTCTTTTTGAACAACAGTGACTCTCAAGTAGGAGGGTATCCCAAACCACTTTTCAAGGTCAGGGGGGAGAGGACATATACAGTTTGAAAAATTAGATTCTAAAATCACCACTGCCTTGATTTTTAGATCTTCAGTTTTATTTTGAATATCAAATAAAATTAAAAGAGAGCATGCGATTTTATTCATTGGGAGAGAATGGGAGTTGAGGAAAGTTAAACACCACTGTTAAATAAACATCCAAAGAAAGAACAGATGCCTTTGCTTACCTCTTTCTGTGTCATAGAGGTACACAAACTTCTCCCACTTGTAGTGACCCAGAAGACTCAGAATAGCGCCCTTCAAGGCTGGGCGCATCTGGATGACAAACTGCACATCTGCGTCAGTGGGGAAGCTGGGCGTGACAAAGGACGTGTGCAGGGCCCCACAGAAGGAGGTCAGGGTGTTCATCGACATCTGGTCATAGAATCCAAAGATGGCATACACCCCTCTCGAGAATTGGGAGCAGACTGTAACAGGAAAAGAGAGGATTTTTTCATTAGAATCATGGTCCCTTGTTGCAGCTTGTAGGGTCAGAAATACAATGTACATTTAAGCATTGGTTCTACATTACAAAACTCAAACCAAGATCTCTAAAACTCTCCAGAAACCCTTGATAGCATAGTTGCCCAGCAGATGAGTAAGGAAGGAAAGAATGTTCTCTACGGCCCCCATGAGCAGGAAACTAAGAACGCATGTGAAGGGAAGAGGTGAAGGTTGTCTGACCCTCTTTCAGCAACCTTCTCACCTCACCCCCAAGGCACTCAGTGATCTTGTACTTCCACCATAGCTTCCCAGGGACGTCTTAGTGTACTCGTGCCCCATCAAGGTACAACTGTTTTGTGTCTCATGCCTTTAGTGCTTTTCCTACAAAGTGACAGTGATGGCTGATGATTTAGTCAGAAAAGCTGGTAATGTGTCTGCTAGGAAATATGTTACTCCTCCTGGGTTATGTAATGCTTTAACCCCAGTTTTATTATGATTAAGACCCGTAAGACAGGATAGTAATGAAGAATCCATTGCTACTGAGTTGACTCCCACTCATGGTGAGCCCGTGTCTGTCAGAGGAGAACTGCTCCATAGGGTTTTCAAGGCTGCAGCCTTGCAGAAGCAGATCTCCAGGCCTGTCTTCTGAGGTGCCTCTGGGGGGGGGGGTCTGAACCACCAAGCTTGCTGCTAGCAGTTGAGCACTTAATTGCTTAGTAGCCATGCATAAGCCATTTGCACTGCCCAGGGAAGATTTTAGATTCCAGGCAGGCTATTAGGAAGACGGGCCTTTGAATGCCCAGTGAGTCACACAGGTAGGTAGCTGCCTGTTCTCCCTGTGGATAACCAATAAAGTTCTGTCTTGACCCATGCACATTTGCCTTGTAAACATCAGCCCATGTGCAGAACTTTCACGTCCCCCTCATGGTTAGTATCAATTTTCTTTCATTTCAAAGTGGCCCACGCCACTACCTCTTCCCACTTTGGCCTATATAAACTTTTAAAAAATGTGAACCAATTTCAATATTAGTTTCAGTAGAACATAATTAGCAAGGCAAATCAGCTTCAACAACATGGTGTGGTGCATTCCCAAACCAAGTGGAAATGATCTTTAGATTATCTGCACCGCTGCTCCCTTCCATCCATGCGAAGCGGACAGAACAGGCAATTGATAATGTGGTGTGATTTAAGGGGTCCTGCATGGTCTCCCTTATCTATCTGCTAGGATGCCCTGAATGCTTAGGCTTACATCTTCAGGTTTGGGCTTGGGAGAGGGATTAAACAGAATCTTTTTCAGCCATTAGCATGTTAAGATCAATGAATATCTCTGATTGTATGCCAGGATAATGGGAAAGCAGATGAGGAGGTTTTGATGGGAGAGGTGGATCAGAGAATAGAAGGCATAGGGTCAGGAGTCCTCCCAAAGAGGAGAAACAGTAAAGGCATTGAGTACTGAAAGGACAGAAGGCATTGAAAGTAGGATGAAGGCCAGTAAAAAACCAGTTTAATTCATTTATGGTCCTGTTATAAGAAATGGAGCATTCTTAGTATCTGCGGTTTCTTACTTTCCATGCATTCTATTTAACTCTATTTTGATTAGGACTGCTCCCCTTTATCAGTCAAATTCATTAGTTGTGGCCTGAGGGTAACATTTCAAAAGTGATTATCAGCTCAAAATCATGAAAAAAAGAGAGAGAGAAAGAGAGACAGAGAGAGAGACCAGGTTTGCTGCTCTGATAGAGCCTGGTGGAACCCCTGAGATTATGGCCCCTGGCTGCCCTTCAGGTCTGGAGTTGAACCCACACCTGTGGTTTCCAGCCAAACAAAAGACAGGCATGTGAGCTGAACATTTACATTAGGTAGATACACTCCTTGGAAAGATCGATCATGGGAGAATAGAAGGACTGTATATGTACAGGGAGACAGCTCGGAAGGCAGGAGTGCATAGGAGGGGAGGACAAAGGGAAGAAGTAACTATGAGGAGAAAGTGGGAAGAGAGCTGTTGCATTATGGGAAACTGCTGTCAATGTCATGAGATAAAGTGTATGTAAACTGCTGTACAGAAGATGAATTTGCCCTGTAAACTTTCACCCAATAACAATAAAACTTACAAAAAGAAAATATAAAAATCTCCTTGCATGGAAAAAAAAGTGATTATCAGCTATTCAAGCATCTCTATCAGAAAATGGAAAACAATAGCCTTTAATTTTAAGAATTTTAAATGACTCCCAAACACACCCAAGTGTGTGCACACATGAACACATGAAAATATGCTGTTCTTTATATAAAAATGAGAATGCCAACTAGATAATGAGTATGGGGTACTTCATGACAGGGGTCAAATGGAGTACCCAGAAACAAAAAGGAAGAGAGTAGGTGCCATTTTGCCTTGATCATCACCAAGGGAGATATTAAAGAGAGTCTCTTTTCCAAATTTAGCCTATAAATAGAGAGTTTTGCAATACCAGGTCAAATCTTGCCCGAGGCGCGTACTGTTCTATGTTAAATTTCCAGTAATACATGTAATGATAACAGCCATGGAATACTTAATATATTATAGGCACTGGGCTAAGGGCTATACAAAAATTATCTCATTTAATATTCTCAATAACCTTATAAGGTTATCTATTATTTTATAGATAAAAAATCTGAGACTTAAAAAACAAAATAATAAAAGGTCTTAAGCAGGGGAACTTGGATTTGAACCTAAGTCTTTCTGATTCTAAGACTCACATCCCAGGATTCACACCCAACAATAGCATTAAAGAGTAATTTCTGGCCAAAATGAGATAAGACTTCCAGATCCAGCAAATAAAAATCCAGGATTCCCAGTTAAATTTGGTTTTTTGGTAAAGAACATTCTTTTTTAGTATACCCAAACAAACAAACAAACAACAAACTCACTGCTGATGAGTCGTTTCCGACTCATAGTGACCCTTCCTTGGGTTTCTGAGGTGTTATCTCTATGGAAGTAGATTGTCCAGTTTTCCCTCTGAAGAGTGGCTTGTTGTTGTTGTTATGTGCCGTCGAGTCAGCCCTGACTCATAGCGACCCCTCCTTGGGTTTCCGAGGCAGTATCACTACGGAAGTAGGATTGCCCAACCTTCCTTCCGAGGAGTGGCTGGTGGGTTTGAACCGCCAGCCTTCTGGTTAGCAGTCAAGTGCCTTAGCCACTATGCTACCAGAGCTCCCTAGTGGGTTTGAAATGCCGGCCTTATAAGTATATCCCAAATTCATCCTTAGGAGCTCTGGTAGCACAGTGCCTAAGGCATCTGACTGTTAACCAGAAGATTGGCGGTTCAAACCCACAAGCCACTCCACAGAAGGAAGACTGGGCAATCTACTTCCATAAAGATTTACCACCTCAGAAACCCAATGGGGGTTGCTATGAGTCATAATTAACTCGGTATCAGTAAGTTTGGTTTTTTGGTTTTAATTCATACTTATGCTAAAAAAAGTTATTATTTATCTGAAATTCCATTTTAACCAGGAATCCTGTATTTCACCTGGCAACCCTAGAAAGAATCCATCTTTACTGGTAGTCATGGTGGTGAAAGGCTGGAACTAGCAATAATGGCTCTTCACCTAAAATTATTCAGAGGGTAGCTGGTAATTCTCAGTTCCATTTTAAGATCCAAGAGAAAGATGAAGATCCATGAACACTATTGAAAGGTAGCCTCTTGGGGAGATGGAATATATTTTCAACAAGGAGAAACCCAACCTGACTAGATTATGGGCAATCATTGAGGGAGAAAAAAACTCAAGGGAGAGGATAATCTGTAAATATGAGCTATTACTTAGTGTTTTACAAGCTTTGGACTGACTGGAAGGAAACAAAAAACAAAAGTAAATATGTTATGGTGGTGAAATTCTGGTTAACAGAAAAATCTTGTATTGTTCTTGTAATCATTTTTTTGAACCCCAGAGCCACAGAAGAAACCACGTAGTGCCTAAGTCATTTGACTGCTAACCAGAAGGCTGGCAGTTCAAAGCCACCAGCCACTCCTCAGAAGGAAGACTAGCCAATCTACTTCCGTAGAAATACCACCTCAGAAACCCAAGGAGGGATCGCTATGAGTTGGGACCGACTTGACGGCAGTGAGGTTTTTTTTTTTCAGTTTATGCATGGGCCTTTCCAATTTTATTACATTAATTAATATATGTTTGGAATATAAAGAACACCCATAAACCCATCACCCAACCTAAGAACTATAACATTACCAATAACTTATTTCTATCTATGTGTTACTCCTCTATCCCATTCCTCTGTAAGGTAACTACTAACTACTATCCTAAAGTTTGTATTTATCATTACCTTGGCTTTTTAAGAACATACAAATACTCATACCTAAACAACATACAGGCAGTCCCTGGGTTAGGAAAGTCTGATGTACAACCCTTAGTTACCCTCTCCAAAGCCTATTGTTTTAAAAATTCAGGGTGCATACAGGTAATAACAAACAGGTACTACTTTGCGACAAGCATCATATCATCATCATCATTATTATTACTGTATTATTATGTTGTTAAAGATTTTTCAGTGTATCTGGAACTGTTTCCTTAATGTTTATTTTTAATGCACAGAAAGGCATACTATATACTATATAGTAAGACAAACATTTAGACTGATGTTAGATATGAACCATACCTATCTGTTCTGACTTATGTACAAATTCATCTTAAAGAGACTTAGTAATGGAATTTGTTCATAATCTGGGAACTGCCTGTATTGTTATTTTTATATGTTTTAAAGCTTTATAAAAAGAAAATACTAGGGTATATAGCAAACTCTGACTTCGACTAGATCTTTATGAATCATCCACAGAAAGGAGAGCACCTAGTAAAACCTTCAAGCCTGTGTATGATGGCACAATGAGACAAAGGAAGACCTTATAAGAGTGTGTGGGTAAGCAGATGTGAGGGAACGCACTGCAAATGAAAAGTTCCAAACTAAGCATACAAAATGAGAGGCTTGCAGCTATTGACTGAGACTCAGGCAAGAGACTGAAGAGCATTATAGATCAGCCACAATCCTCAGGAAACAATGAGCTACTGTGGTCCCAAAGGAAGACACACAGTGTTGGACATCAGCAAGAAGAGGAAATCAGTAAATGTTCTTCTTTTGTACAAAACAGAGGCACAATTGTTCTGTAAATACTGATTATTGTGCATCGTTTCCCTTCCTTGTTACCCCCCCAATATTATCTTTGCTAGGTGTCATCAAATTGGTTTCAACTCGTAAGGACTCAGTGTCCAACAGAATGAAACCCTGCCCAGTCCTGAACCATCCTCACAATCCTTGCTATGTTTGAGCCTATTGTTGCAGCCACTGGGTCAATCCATCTTGCTGAAAGATTTCCTCTTTTCACTAACACCTCTCTCTCTCTCTCTCTCTCTCTCTCTCTATATATATATATATATATATATGTAAAATGAATGAATAGAAGGCCCAGAGAGGAGTAGCTCAATATGGGGACAACTACCATATAAGGCCTAGGTTAATCATCATTAAGAGAAGCTAGGGCATAGGAGCTCTGGTAGCATAGTGCCTAAGGCACTTGACTGCTAACCAGAAGGTTGGCGGTTCAAACCCACCAGCCACTCCTCGGAAGGAAGGTTGGGCAATCCTACTTCCGTAGTGACACTGCCTCGGAAACCCAAGGAGGGGTCGCTATGAGTCGGGACCGACTCGACGGCAAATAACAACAACAACAACAGGGCATAGGGGACCTTTGAATGGCTTCTCACAGTGGGCCCATTCCTGGCTGCAGAAAGTACTGCTGAATGGAACACTAAGTTAACCCAAAGAACATTGGTTATGTTTCTAGATTCTAGCATGTTTGATCTGGAAAGAACATAAATTTTATTTTATTCAGTGGCTTTCAAGCACAGTTTTAAATGATGGGATCCTTTTTCTAAATGAAATTTTATGTGGAAATCTTGTCAGTTGCTGATAAGTTGGTGCCAACTCATGGTGACTTTATTATGTATAACAGAACTAAACATTTCCCAGTCTTATGCTAGCTTCGTAATCTTTGGTGAGTTTGCCATTCAGCCTAGGGGCCTGGTCCTCAAGCACTATATTGCACAATATTCTGTTATGATCCACAGAATTTTCATTACCTAAAATTTGAAAGCAGATGGCCAGGGCTTTCTTTTTAGTCTGTCTTCATCTGGAAACTCCACTGAAACCTGTCCATCATGGGTGACGCTGCTGGTGTGTGAAATACCAGTGCCATGGCTTCCAGCACCGTTGTTGCTCTTGTTATGTGCTGTGGAGTCGGACCCGACTCATAGCGACCCCTCCGGGGGTTTCCGAGGCAGTATCACTACGGAAGTAGATTGCCCCATCTTCCTTCTGAGGAGTGGCTGGTGGGTTTGAACCACCGGCCTTCTGGTTAGCAGTCAAGTGCCTTAGGCACTATGCTCCAGCACTATAGCAGCCACCACAGTATGACAAACTGACATAAAGGTGGCAGATGGGAAAAGGACAATATATGAAAGACACAAAGTGGAGGGAGATTTTCTGATTGAATCTAGAGTCTCACTAGTCTGACTCCTTCTCATAAAAAAAAAAAAAATGTGACCCAAAGAGAGGAAGTGTCTTGTATGAGGTCACAAATGAATTATGAAGCAGTGTCTCAGAAATGCTTTGTCAGCACCATTCCTACTTCAGGGCTCTCTAGGGCAGCATGGGTCAGGATTTGCCTGCCCTGAAAGTGATTTAACCTCAAAGTCTAGCTCTTAGTCCAGGTGGCATAGATGGATCCCCCATGAGTTTTCAATGATCCATCTACCAGCTGCTTGTCTCAGTTCCCTCCAACCCGAAATACCAACAAGGAAAATTAGCATCAGATGGATGATCCCTTGGGACTCTTGATTCTTTTGGAGGGATGTCTGTTCTCTTTATCTGACTCCTTAAGGAACCAAACCCACTTCTATACCTCAGAAGACAAGTCCTTGGTGAAATGCTGATGGAAGAAATATTTGCCTTGGCAATCTTATGAATTTATGAAGTGTAGAGAAAAAGGGCAACACCTTCCAAGACAGGAAGAACTTGATTCCTATTTTGGTTCTGCCAGTCATGAGCTGTATGACTTTTTGCAACTTAATGTCTCTGAGGCTCAGGATAAGATAGTGATTACATAGGCAGGTTGTGGAGTTATACCATTTTGGTTAATGTTTTGAGTTCATTGTTTATCTCTGTGCCTTTAACCCAGTTTCTTCATCTGTAAAACTAGGATAATAGTAATAATACCTGTATCAGCATCACTGTGAATGTTAAAATTAGTTCAGTCACGTGAAGTGCCTAGCACATAATAGATACTCAATTAATGTTAGCTATTTATTCACGCAACACATATTTATTTAGCATCTACTATGTGCCAGACACTGTGATAGGTTGGAACTTACATACTAGTAAGGGGGAAAAAAGACAATAAATGAGATAAATAAGTAGATTACAAAGTATGCCACAATGATAAATGTGACTTTTTATTATTGTCATAAGGTGAAGATGAAATGAAATGGTACATGGAAAATTCTTAGCATAGTGTCTCAAACATGTCTGGGAAACTAAGTAATTCTTTCTTTGCTTCTTTCCTCTCACCAGCTCTCTTTTTAACATACTCTGCCCTCTGTTGGCTCCTGATTCCCCCCACCCCCAAAGCAGCTATTGCTTTATTCTCACAGTGAGTCCCCGAGTAGCACAGCTTTTCTTTTCTTTCACCTTCTCTATCCATTCCTTTAGGGCCCTTTCCTATTTTCATTCCTGGGTAGTAATGGGTTAAGAAAGAATATGTTGTAGTCCTCTGTCTTTTTCCTCTGTATAAAATACCTTTGTGCTGGTTACATGCTGTTTTTACCTGGGTTACTGTGCCTTCCCCCTATGAAATATCTTATGTTGTCTGCTTCCTAAGAGTGCCTGTCTCCATCTCTTCCCACTAGCAAAACACCAAATCCTTCTCATTGAAGATGTTGTTTCTGACTACATCTTGGAGTCCTAGGGCCTCTAGTGTAGCTCCCTGGCTGTGTTCCCTTCAATGGTGAGTGACAAGCAAGGCTGGAGCCAGCTGTCACGCTTTTATTTATAGTCTCCAAGTCTGTAGGGTCCGGACAGGTATTGTTAATGTACAGTGTGGCAGCTAATTACACCACCCATATTCTAAAAGGCATCATTACAAAAATGTCAAACAACTTGATTACCCCAAAGATCGGAATAACAATATTGCATATAATTTACAGAACACTTTACATAGCCTTTTGAATCAAGGGGAAAAAGGAAACTGAAGTCTCTTGCTGACTTAATGATCACATTTGAAAGAAATAGGAAGAAGAAAAATATAGCTAAGAAGAAACTGATTGAGATACATCACAAGAAGAATCTCTCGGTAATACCACAGTACAGTGAATTCCAATGGATCAAACAAACTTAGAGCTGGGAGGGACCTCAAGAGAACATATAGTCCAGTGCTTTCTAAACCTGTGGTATTGGTCCGTGGTAAGGTTTCCAGTCTAGTGAAATATGCTTGCTGGTTTGCAAGTGTGTATATTTATTCTCTGTGTGTTGAGTTTTATATTGGTCAACAACTGTTCTTTTTTAGGAAGGACAGTCCTTTTTCCTCTGTATCCCTTATACTTCCTGGTATTGTATATAGACTTCTTTTTTTTCCCTATTGGGCAAATGGTGTATATATATATATATATATATATATATATATACACACACACACACACACACACACACACACACACACATACACACACACGTGTGTGTGTAGGCATATTCTACACACACATACACACACATATCATAAGTGGTAAGCAGAATCATGATGCTGTCAAAGATGCTCATGTCTTTATCCCCAGAACCTATGAATATATTACATCACATGGCAAACGGGAATCAATATTGCAGATGAAATTAAGGTTGCTAAATCAGCTGACCTTAAAATAAGGAGATTATTCTGGATTATTTGAGTAGCTGAACAGAATCACAAGGGTCCTTAAATGTGGAAGAGGAAGGCAAAAGTAGAGTCGGTATCAAAGTAAGGCACTATGGAAAAGACTCAGTCAGCCAATCTTGTCTTTGAAGATGGATGGAGGCCACCAGCCAAGGAATGCATGCAACATCAAGAAGCTGGAAAAGGCAAAGAAACGGATTCCTTCAGAAAGGAATGCAGCTCTACTGATACTTTGATTTTAGCCTGGTGAGACCTGTATGAGATTTCTGACCTTCAGAACTGTAAGATAATAAGCTTGTGTTGTTTCAAGCCACTAAATTTGTTACAGTAGCAAATAGAAAATTAATGCACTCCATATTCAAAATTAAAATGTTGTACAAAGTGGGTTAAAGATCTGAATAGACACCACTCCAAAGAAGATATACAGAAGGCAAGTTAGCATATAAAAAGATACTCTACATCAGATGTTATTAGGGAATTGAAAAACAAAAACAGCAATGAAATACCACTACACACCTATTACAATGACTAACATCCAAAACACAAATAAAACTAAATGCTGGCAAGAATGTGAAGCAGCAGGACCTCTCATTCATTGCTAGTGGGAATGCAAAATGGTGTAGCCACTTTGGCAGATAGTTTGGCAGTTTCTTACAAAGCTAAACATAGGTTTACTGTATGATTCAGCAATTAGATTCCTAGGTTATGAATTGGAAACTTATGTCCACACAAAATAATCTGCACATTAATATTTTTTTTCATAATTGCCAAAAATTGGAAGCAACCAACATGTCCTTCAATAGGTGACTGGAAAATCAAATTTTGTGCATAAAAAGAAATGAGTTATCAAGCCACAAAAAGATATAGAGGAACTTTAAATGCATTCTGCTAAGTGAAAGAAGCCAGGCTGACTTCCCCATTGCCAAATCTAACCCTATTCGCAGACATCTTTCTACTTGACTTCTGAGCAGCATTTGATGTTATTGGCCAAAGCCTCCTCCTCCTCGAAACTCTTCTGTTTCCAGAGCACTGAACTCAAATAGCTCTAGCACCCTTCCTGCTATTTTTCAGTTTCCTCTTGGTTCAGTCTCTCAATGAAGATGTTCCTAAAGGTTTTGTTCTTGGCCCTCTTACTCTAAATGTTTTTTTCCTCTACATTTCATGCATTCAACAAATATTTATGAAGCTCCTGTTACATGCCAGGTGGGGGATCTCATCTCACTACCTCCATGTAGATACCTCTAGCTTCAACTACACTCCTGAGCTCCAGATTCATATTTCCAACTGCTCTTCAAAAAGTCTCACCTGGAGGCCTTCATGGCATCACAAACTCAACAGACCATTATTTCTCCACTCTCATCCCCCACCCACAGATCTGCTTATCTTGGCAGATCTATTGATGTATCATTCTTCTTCCAGTCAACTGAGCTAGAGTCTTAATGGTCGTCTTTGTCTTCTTTCTCTTCCTTACTTCCCTGTGCCGTTCTTCTGTGATGCTTCGCCAATTTTGCCTCAGCAGCATGTGTGCTATTTATCTCTTGTTCATCCTCAGGTCAGGTTCTCATTCCTTTCCTTTTAGACTAACTGGTCCTCAGCTTCCAATCTCATTATCAATCATCTTTGGCACTGCTGTCAGATTACTCTCCCTCCTTTCCATTCCAACTGTCCAATCAAAATAAACCCATTCCAACTCCCATGTCTGCAAGAACCTATCCTATATAAAAGATAATAAGTGTTAATGGACTAATAAATAAGTCTTTGCTGATGGATTAGTTAAGGGTTTCTCGACCTTGGCATGCTTAACATTTTGGGGTAATTCTTTGTTGTGGGTAGCTTTTCTATGTGTTGTAGGATGTTTTGCAGCATCTCTGGCCTCTACCCGCTAGATGCTAGTAGCACCCCTAAGTTGTGACAACTAAATATGTCTTCAGGTGTCACCAAATGTCCCCTGGGAAGCAAAATCACTTCCTCCTCCCTCTGACTCCCCAATTGAAAACCAAAGTGTTAATTCATGGCCTACTCCTCACAGAGAACAGGTCTTAACCCAATGAAAATGCACACCTATCTAGAAGATTCCAAAAGAGTTATTTTAGTAGTGGCAAGTTAGCAAGAGTGGATATTTTGGACCTCTTCAAAGCCCATCTTACAGGCATGTACCTTCCTGGCCTTTCCTTTAAGTGACGTGTTTAACCTGAGGATATAGGAGAGGGGGAATTAGATAGAGGGTGGAGGTAGTGTGGTGGGTATGTGGTAGTAGCCAAGGCTCACAGAGCTCAGAGACCTTTTCTTACCCTCCAAATGCCATTTGGTCTTGGGTTCTAGTAACCACAGCAGGGATTTGCAGGTTCCAGAGTCAATAAAAGGTATCAGCTCCATTCTCTAGCTGATGATTCCATGGTTTAATTATCATCTTTGGGTTAATTCCCTTGAACATTTTGTTCTGCTCTCAGGCGTACACTGCCTTCTGACAGTAAGTTCTTTTTGCAATTACATGGTATGTATCTAAATGTTGGCAAAGAAAACACTCATTATCAACATTTGATCCTACTTGAACATAACGGCTTGGAAATGGAGGCATTAGCATATGAACACAAGTTTTGCAAAATTCATTTTGCAACTTTAAGTGCAAACCATCCTTCTCTAGCAGTGCCAGAAATGGCAGTGCAGGTGTTGGAGTGGTCAAGGAAAGGGGGTGCTTTCTAGTCCTTTTTATATCAAGATAATATGGTTGAGTAGTGGTGCTCAGGAGTCTGATCTGGGTTTTAAATATTTTGTTTATTTATTAATTCATTTATTCATTCATCAAATAAATTTTGAATTTCTACTGTGTGACAAGCACTGGGATACAGCAGTGAACAAAACAGACAAGATCCCTGCCCTCATGATGCTTGCAGTCCAGTGTTGGCAGCAAACATTAATAACATAATCATACCAATGTGTGATTATCATGTAGTAAGTACTAAGAAGGAAATGTACAGGGTACCACCTTGAGACTACATGACAGATAAATTAATTTAGATTAGGTCAAGTTTATCTGAGGACATACCATTTGAGTTGAGACCTGAGAATAGAAGACCATCCTATGCAGAGAGACTAGCATGTGCCAAGGCCCTGAGGCAGGACAGCATTTGTTGAATTTGAGGCACAGAAAGAAGACTAGCCTGGGTGGAGTGTGATGAGTGAGGAGAAGGGTGTGCAAGATGAGTCTGGCACATGGCAGGGACCCAGCCTTGGAGGACATTGTAGGGTGCTGGTAAGGAACTTGCTTTTATTTTAAGGGCCATGGGAAGAAACTGTTGAAGGAGTTTGATCATGGGTATACCGTGATCTAATTTATGTTTTCAAATGATTTATCTGGCTGCTATATGGAGGGTAGATTTAAGGAGGTGTGAATGAAAGCAGAGAGAACAGTTAGGATGCTATCAATACAGTCTAGGTGAGAGACCACAGTACTTTGGATTTGGTTGGTGGCAACAGAGATGGAGAGAAGTGGAGGAATTTGAAGTTTATCTTCTCAGGTTGAATTTACTGGTTGAATGGCATTGGGCTAGTTACTTAATCTCTCCAAACCTCATTTCCATATCTATAACAATTGGGATAACAGTACTTACCCCATAGCATCATTGTATGGATGAACTGAAATATGTGTAAAGTGTTTATGGCTCTCAGATAGTACGTCATAATAATTGATAAATGGTATATTATTAATTTTAAGAATTGTTTCTCAGTGGTTTTACACTGAGATGAGTTCTTATATGGTTCAGCCTCAAGTTTGCTATGTGGCCTTGGGTCAGACACCTTACTTCACTGGGCTTCAGATCTGTCATTTGTAAGCTAGCAATATACTAACACCTGCCTACTTCACTGAGATGTACTGAGAATAAATGAAAATAATAGCTGAAACTCTTGACAATTACAAAAACACCTATGTGAGTGTCAGTGAGTAAGTAATACCAGTTCTTGGCTCCCAGTAATCATCATCCCCATAACACAGAACTCCACAGAATCATCATTCTTCCTAGCCTCAGTCCCTGCATTCACTCACGTAACTCCATCAATCATCTAAAGTAGTCAGGGGTCTTTCTTGGTGTTCAACTCATGTTACATTGGATTTAGCAGGACTCTTAACTGAAAAACTAATTGATCCAGTGTTCTAGTCACAGTCGAGGAAACAATTCCTAAAGCTGGGCAGGAAAGTGCAGAACTCATGATGTCTTTGAATTAGTCCTAAGTTTGTCGTGGACAGATAAAGGCTTCAAGTTTGAGATCCTGTCACATGGCATTTGAAAGCCATTTTCTTTACTTTTGTAGCCAATGGTGGGTGTTGGCAGGTGGAGGGAAGGGAGAACAGGGCCCTCCAAAAAACTTTTTCTTAAAAGCTAACTAATGGCTATCTGTTATATTATTTTTATGTACTTGAAATTAAAAATAATAAAATATTTAGACGTATTGTCAGCCAGGAAAACAGGCTTTTATTTTTCATTCTGTTTGGGTTCCTTAGCAGCAGACTGGTGGAGTTCTATGGTCATTTCACCAACCCTAAACAATGCAAGAATCCCCTCTCTAGCTTGATCAACAGGTGAGCATTTCATCTCCTCTTGAACACTGCTGATGGTGACGAACGCATCACTTCCCAAGCAGTGCATTCTACCTTTGTTGTTGTTGTTGTTGTTATGTGCCGTCGAGTCAGACCCAACTCATAGCGACCCCTCCTTGGGTTTCTGAGGTGGTATTACTACGGAAGTAGATTGCTCCATATTCCTTCCGAGGAGTGGCTGGTGGGTTTGAACCGCCAGAGTGGCTGGTGGGTTTGAAACGCCAGCCTTCTGATTAGCAGTCAAGTGCCCTAGGCACCACGCCACCAGAGCATTCTACCTTTGAGTGGCCCTAATTATTAGACATTTTAAAAGTTATTATGTTGAGCTCAAATCTGTCTCCTTGTAACTTTCACCAACTATCTATTCTTATTTATTGTCCAAATCCCACAGCAAAGGTCTATTTCTTTTACATGGTGGGCCTTCAAATGTCTAAAGACATGTGTCCCATCTGTCTGTACTGTCTCTTCTTCAGGTTAATTACCCCCAGCACTGACACTTCTTCAGGTATATGACATATTTTCCATGTCTTTTATTACCCTAGCCATTCTCCCTTGGACGTTTTCCAGTTTGTCAAATGTCACTTTTAGAGTTTGTGTCCAAGAATGAGCACCACACTGCAAGCAAGGTCAAATCCACCCAGAGGACAATGAACTGATACCCTCATCTTGTCTTGGACTAGACATCACACATCTATCAGTGCTGCCTAGGATGGCACTACCTTTTGTTTTGTTTTGTTTCAACCAAGCAGTCCATTGTGGGCTCCTACTGAGTTTGTGGTCTTAAATTTATATCTCAGGTATCTTGTTCAGGAATTTTACCAAGCCAGGCTTTCTCCAACTTTAAATATGTGCGTTAATTTTGTTTGTTTGTTTTTGTTTGTTTCGAAATACAGAATTTAATCCTTTTAAATGTCCTCATGGTTTTGACCCAGCCTCTTGGGATCATTTTTTATCTTGATTCAGTTAGCAAGTTTATTAGCTATTGTTCCCAGTTACGTGTTATCTGCAAATCTGATAAGACTGCTTTGGGTAGCATTATCCAAGCTATTGACAAAAATGCTGAAGAGGACAGGGTCAAGGACACAATAATTTGGCAGGCTACCTCATCCTTCACCTCTGTAGTTTCCAGGATAATAACAATTAAGTAATAAAAACTCTTTGGCTAGAATTCTTCAGTCTGCTCCAAATATATCTCTTATACATCCAAAGTTTAAGCAATATGAATGATTGTTAACATTGACCTTGGTTCTTCAGACACCTTCAGAGGCCTGAACTCAGGATAAAAACCACAAATGATTTTTTTTCCTCTCCTGGTCTCATCATCTCTCACCATATGTCTTTACTATTTATCATTAATTTTTATAGGAAAGAAGTGAAAAAAGAAGAGGAAGCTGAGAGCAGAGACAGACAATAAGGCAGAGAAGTACCCTCTGGTTAAGAATGAGCCACCAGAAAAATTAGGTGGGAGCTCTGGTAGCATAGTGCCTAAGGCACTTGACTGCTAACCAGAAGGCTGGGAGTTCAAACCCACCAGCCACTCCTTGGAAGGAAGATTGGGCAATCTACTCCTGTAGTGATACCATCTTGGAAACCCAAGGAGGGGTCGCTATGAGTCGGATCCAGTAAGTTTTTTTTTTTTTTTTTAATTTTAGCCACATGTAGCTATTTAAATTCAAAGTAATTTAAATTAAATAAAATTAAAGATTCAGTTTCTTAGTCACATTATTCACATTTGAGGTGTTCATGTGGATAGCATATGTTGGTAGTGGCTACTGCCTTGGACAGCACAGACATAGAATATTTCCATCATCACAAACAGTGGTAATTTATTAGGTCGTATTAAAGTTATCTCCTGTACCAGCCCAACTAAATGTTTTAGATTCTGATTCAACCAGCATTTATTCAGTACTCTGTTCTAGGCACTGTACTAGCAATTTTCACACTTTTTTTTTTTAAACAATGGTTTAATAGTTAATGGAAACGGCCAGTGTGTGGACAAAATAGGTGGTTGGCCTTGTAGTGTGGTTTGAGGGGCCCTAGAAGGAATTTCTGTCACACATGGGGTCACTGTAAGTTGGAACCAACTCGAGGTCACCACACAACAACACAAGGAATTTCTGCCTTCAATTGTCTTCCCCATTGAGTACTACAAGCTTTGAAATATCCACCTCTATTGACTAGGATGAAGTCCCCTCTTAAACTACAAATGTGACCTCATGACTACTTTAGTTTGAACTGGTTTATTGATTCTAACTGAGAGCCAGCGATTGAGGGAGCAGGGCACAGGCCAGGGAAATTTTGAGGGCTGGTAGTGGGAGTTAGGCAAGAGCAGAGTTCTTCAGTGATCCCCTTGGAGAGTGCTTCTCCAGTTGTGGGCAGCTCAGTATGGGGCCCTTTTGCCACCTGAAGGCAGTGCTGGATGCTGCAGCTGTGTGCTGTCGAGTTAATTCTGACTCATAGCAACCCTATAGGACAGAGTGGAACCGCTGAACAAGGTTTCCAAGGTTGTCATCTTTACAGGAGCAGATTACCATGTCTTTTCTCCTGCAGAGCCTCTGGTGGGTTAGCAACTGAGCACTTAACCATTGTGCCACCAGGGCTTCCTGTGCTGGATGCTACTGGAGCAGAAACAAAGAAAGGAGATGGATAAAGTTACTAACAACAACGAATTGACTACACTGTTGTTTGCCAAGGGTAGGCTCTAATCTTCACTGTACATATTTTCATCTAACTTTTGGTGAATCAATTCAGCAAATATTTATTTATTGAACATATATTGAGTAAGATCAAGTACTGTGCCAGATGTTGGGGATATAGAGTTGTACCCCCAAGTTCCCTTTCATATGGCCTCACCAGAGAACTCCTAGCTGGCCCAGTGACAGCATGGTCTCACTTCCTCCCCAACCTGTTTCTCTTCCCTGTGTGGTGCCTGGAATCCACCTTCACCACCCTTATCCAAGTCCCTATTTTTCATCCTCATTTCTGACTTGTTCCAGGCCAGAGTCTATGGTTGACAATGGAGAAAGGGAAGGATAAAGAAAAGCTAATCCTCCTTCCTTTTCCTAGAGTTGCTGTTGTATTTTGCCATTGAGTCAGATCCAACTCATAATGACCCCTCCTTGGGTTTCCAAGGCAGTATCACTATGGAAGTAGATTGCCCAACCTTACTTCTGAAGAGTGGCTGGTGGGTTTGAACCACCAGCCTTCTGGTTAGCAGTCAAATGCCTTAGGTACTACGCCACCAGAGCTCCTTTCCTATAGTAGTGTTTTGCAAAGTGCAGGTTACAACCCTTTAGTGGATTATGAAATCAATTTAGTGAGTCATGACCTGGCATTTAAATAAATAAAACAGAATAGAAAAATTCCAAAATGTAGTAAGGGTAAATATCATTTCATAAAACTTCTGTTTTGGTTAGTAAATATATGTGTGTGTGCATGTTGTAGGTCATGAAATTAAATGTAGTTCTTTGCCACCTTACACCATTGTAGCTCCATGCCTTGTCCTCAGCCTAGCACTGGTTTGGTCTACAACATTTGTGTCCTCAATGCTTATCACCACCTACAGAAGTCGCATCTCATTCCATTTCTTGTTCTGAACCTCAATCCATCCCTCCTCAGAGCCTCCATCTGAACTCACCCTCCACCCAGCTGGAGTCCCATCGAATTGCCACCTGGGCCTGGGAGCTGGAGGAGTCTCTGCTCCCACTGTCTCAGATGGGAGTGATTAGGGAACATGTGTTACTGAACTTCAAGTGGGAACTGTGAATGTGTCTTCCCACAGAAACATAAGTATGCAACGGGGTTAGGTTTGCTGCTATACAATCCTCCAGCTCCAGCCTAGGTCCCACGTGTTTTAATGGGCAGCCCTTGTACCCTGGCCATCTGTATTACTGCCAGATTACACATCTTGTTTTAGAACTCAGTCCATTTGAGAGTTGGGAAAAGAAACCACTGGTGCAGAATGTCATTGAAATGGATTCCTACTTTAACTTCTTGGAGAAAACAACAGCGGGGTTGTCTTCCATGGGCCCTGAAGATGCTCCCTTCGTGGTTTGGAAATAAGACTGTGTCTCCCAAAGTGCCTAACCTGCTCCATGGAGAAGCAGCTAACTAAAAATAGCTTGAAATATCTAGAATTAAGTGAAGACATATAACTTGTAGAATGCAGCTTCAGCTGTAGATAGAATAAGTAACTCCCTCTAGCACTTTGCTGCTCAGTCATGTATTAACTTGTAACATTTATGTGCTGATGAAGAATACATCTGACCACGTCAGAGTTGGCCATTTGCTCCAAGAGGGGGAGGAATTAGGCCTCTGTAATTCTCCTTGTGCGATGACATGCAAAATTAAAAGCTTCATCTTCTGAGATAACAACGACATTGCCTGAGAGAAGCTGCATACTCAGTCATAAAAACACTCAACTAACTCCTCAGAGGTTGAACAAGGTCATCTGAGAGAGGCAACTGAGCACACCTTTTGTTCTCTTCCAGGTTTTATTGTTGTTGTTATGTGCCCTTGAGTCCGACCCGACTCATAGTGACCCCTCCTTGGGTTTCTGAGGCAGTATCACTAAGGAAGTAGATTGCCCAACCTTCCTTCTGAGGAGTGGCTGGTGGGTTTGAACCGCCAGCCTTCTGGTTAGCAGTCAAGTGCCTTAGGCATTATGCTACCAGAGCTCCTCTCTTCCAGGTATTAGGATCCAATGACTAGCCCCTAGGCTTCCTATTGCTTGTCAGATAGAGTCCAGACTCTTCAGTATTCACATTAGAAAAACAAGCAGAACCTGGTTCATAGTAGGTGCACAATAAATAATGAGTTTTTACCACATGGTCCTCCATCATTAGGCCTTATGATCCATCCAGACTTATTTCCCACAGTTCCCTGGTAGGAACTTTGTGCCTCAGCCGAACTAATCTTTCTGTCCCCCAACATACTTCTTACTCATTCCTGCTATTGAGCATTTACCTATATTGTGTCCTCATTCTGGAACACTGTTCCCCAAATCTCTATCTTTCCAATGCCTGCCCACCTGTAAAAAACCTGGCCGAAGCTTCCTCCTCCATGGAGTTTTCAGTGACTGTTTTCCAAGACACCTACTACTCTTTCTCTGAGTGCCAGGAGCACTTGGCCTGAAGACCCCATCTTGCCACTTGATCATACAACACCTCGCTCAAGCTGTGGCCTGCTCACCTCATGTGTGTGAATATGAACTTATCTCTCTGGCTAATATGCTTTTGGAGAGCCAGGAACATGTGCTCTGTTAGTCTTGTGTCAGGCTCAGTATAATTTGGTTCATACTGTAAGCACCTAATGAGCTGATGACATAAATTGGGACTGAAAAGCAGAATTCTCCGGTACTTATTTCCTGAGTCGCTGCTGACTCAATCCGTGACCTTCGCTTTACCTTTTTCTGAGCTCCGGCGCCTTGCCAGCATATTGGCAAGGATGGTATTTACACACCCTAAAGAGATACTTTGTGAATTAGCCATAATGAGTATAAAACATGTAAAAATATGAAGATCTGTAAGAACCCTATTATTATAGGAATAATAATAATTACAGTCATACTTGCTCAAGTGCTCCAGAAATCATATAGAAGATGCCTTCTCTGGGGGGAGAAAACAGCCAACTGTACCAGCAATTAGTCAATTATGAGTATTTAATTTCATTTTATTGCTTGCAATTTTTGTTTCTGTGCACAATTGGGGCCTAGTTGCCTCTTCTGAGTTGTAAATGAAACCCCTGACAAAATTGTTTAAAGATTAATCTTCATTTATGAGGCCTAGGCTCCCCAAAGCAATGCTTTGGACCCAGTGGCTCCATGACTATATTTTGCTATCCCTCCCCTTTGATGTGCCCACTTTGGCCAATGTTCTTTCCCATGTTGGTTTTCATCTGCCCTTAAGAAGGAGTCTCTCCTCCAGAGCAGTGTGGGTGGTACCCACTTGGTGGTACGAACCCAAGTGTCAGGTAGGCAGCAATGGCATTTGAGGCTACATCAAGCATAGAGTTCTTTGCCAGGGGCCTGGGAGAAATAGGAAAAGCAGAACACATATTCCCTTAGCTGAGAAAAGCCTTTTGGTTTGCAGGGTACTGGAAAAAACTGGGAAAGACCCCTGAGTTGAAGATTTTTTCTCTTTGTAAAACCCACCCATTCTCAAGTCAATTCTGACTCAGAGCGACCCTATAAGGCAGAATAGAACTGCCCCATAGTGTTTTCAGGGCTATAAATCTTTATGGAAACAAATTGCCACATCTTTCTCCCATGGAGCGCCTGGTGGGTTCAAACCACCAGCTTTTTGGATAGCAGCTGAGTGCTTAACCACTATACCACCAGGGCTCCTTCTTTGGAAAAGAGATGCACTTAATTTATTCAGGGTAGCTGATGTGTTCCTGGTTGGAGGCAGAGAGATGACCTCCAGACAGTACTGCCTTCACAAAGAACTTCAACTAAAAGACATTTTAAAGCAAGTATTTTTAGGACTCATTCCTTTTTCTTTCTTTATCTGACCACCTGAATCATTCCACACAATGAATTTCTATAAAGTGTTTCCAAGATTTTGAAGTCAAAATTCTTATATGCATGATTAATAATTTTTTTGAGTAGAGTATGTGAATGTATTTGAGGCAAAATAATAATAATACTTGAACGATAACACAGTTTTCCTTTACTTTCATCTATCCAGCTAGTACAGAAAAAGTATTATCAATGTGCTGTCAGTCATTAAACAAATATTATGTGCCTGGCCATCAAAATTCGAAATCAGGAGGAAGATGGGTTTTCTATTTACTGTGCTTCATGTCCATCAGTTTGCAGACAATGACTTCATCTCTCTTCTGGAGGCTGCATTGCTGCATGCTTATGTATTAGGAGGTTTTTGTTGTGCTCCTCCTCTGAAGGTCTCAACATGAGCAGCTTTGGAAGGATTACAGGGAATATACTTTAAAAGTCATTTTGAGTACCACGAAAGTGTTCCTTTTCATGAGTACTGCTTTCTCTTTCAAAGTTTTGTGAATTCCGCCTTGGTGGCGATTCACTGGCCTTCAGGCCTTACCCTGCACCACGCCACACCTTCTCTGAGGGTACTCCAAACCCAAGCATCCTCGAGTCTAGTCAGTGACCTTGGGCTTTTGGGACTAGAAGTGGCTGTTGTGTGGTGTGCCACACAATGAGGAGAGATTATTGAGAACTGCATTATTTTCCTATACTGGTTTTCTACACTGTTCAGAAATTTTGCTTTTTCTACTTTTGCTCCCCACCTCCTTTTTAAATTTTTATGGCTTCAGATTTCTGATTATGTCTTCTACATACACCACAAAAAACTTCACTGCCGTGGAGTCGATTCCAAGTCATAGTGACACTATCGGACAGAGTACAACTGTCCCCATAGGGTTTCCAAGTTTGTACGTCTTGACGGAAGCAGACTGCTTTGTCTTTCTCCCATGGAGCAGCTGGAGTGGCTAGTGGGTTCAAAACCTTCAACATTTTGGTTAGCAGTCAAATGCATTAACCAGTGCACCACCAGAACTCCTTCAGCACACATCACAGGGTGCCAGTTTAATTTTATTAGCCCATTTAAAGGGCAAACAAACCTTTGTTTTTCATATGGAGCCAATACAGGACCAATTATACTGGCCCTCAATGTATATTTACTATTGGAGCTTACAATTCAGTTATGCGTCTTTAGAAGAGACTTCACCATTTGGCCCCTCTTGCCTTATTCCCGGCTATGTTGTTGCTATGATGTAACACATTTGCCAGTGAATACCTTAGCTCCTAATGAACAGAGAGATGATTTTATTAGCAGCTACTGCCTTACTTATGCTTAAGCTCCCATTAGGAGTGGGCCAAGCAGTGGGGGGAATATTCCACTCCCCTGAAATGAAGAGTCCCCTGATCCTGACATGTTGCCACAATAATCAGATACATGTCATTGGATTGTCACCCAATCAGTTTCAGGGAGGCCAGGATGTTACTGCTTGCTGCCTGCTTGGAATGTAATTTCCTCTAAGAAGCTCACCCTGAACTGGCCCATCCCACAGATAGTTATTGCCTCTACATATCACTTTGTCACCACCAGTAATAACACCACCAGTATTCCAGAGTTTGGAATATGGATTTGGAAATTGGATTTTTTCAGGGTGGAAGCCTTGGGGCGGGGGAGAGGGTTTTGGGACCAGGAAGGTGTTTGTCATGGGGATGTTGCTTTTGCTATTCATGGAAGTCATGGATTCAAGGAAAATTAGGGAAGTGGCCCCGCTGAGGCCAAAGTCACAGGCCAGCCTGTAAGGAGACTTCTAGTACTGGGCAGACCCCTGGTAGTAGGTAGTGGGATCTGTGAGAATGATGGCTCATAAGAAGGGGATGCCTGCTTAAAAGAAGGGACTCACTCCAGACAAATTTGCATTCATTACAATAAACATAGCCTCCCAGGGCTTGGTGTGCTGAGCGTAGCGCAACAGTATAATTTTCCTCTACAAAAGGACACAACATTATTCTTCTAGGTCCTGATGGCGTTACTCATGAAAATGGATAGAATCAAGAAGAACATCAGTGGCATATTTCTGGTTATAAAACAGGGATCTGTATTTTCCTGATTTTCCTTTCAGAAAAGGAAAATATGAAAAAAGGTAAGTATGTAGGAATTATTCATAAGAGTGATTCCAGTTCCTACCAACAAACTAACAGCTTTATAGAGCTAATACTTCTCTCCAAATACTTACTATTCATGGCATCAACCTCTGATCATCAAATTCTCTGACAGAAGGCATCCTGCTCATTCTTTCATTTCTGGATCTTAAGCATAAAAGGACATAGATAGGAATAAAGGTAGAACTAGTAGCTGTGGCTCTTTACCAGAGGAAAGAAAATGGATGGATTCTACATATTTGGTAAATACAGATAAAATCCATAACAACTGAAGGTCCAGCAAATTCCCCAACCTCTTGACAGGACTTCAGGAAGAGGAGGTAAGACATTGAGGGTAGGACAGCTGGAGACCTGGGGTACCCAGCACATATTATGGTCATAGAGACTTGAAAGTTGGAAGAGACCTGGGACATCAACAAGGAACTGAAGCTCAGAGAGGGCAAGCGACTTTTCAAGTGATTCCTCATTTCACAGAGAAGAAAATCAAAGCTCAGAAAAGTGAAGTAACCTGCCTAGCAAATGTCAAAGCTAGGATGTGAACCTGGTCAGCTTTCTCACTTGTAAAATGCCAAGAATGGAACTTATGTCAAAGGGCTGCAGTGAGGATTAAATGATAGAATGTGTATATGAAACACTCAGCACAGTGCCTGTAACAGAGTTGCTTTTATTATTATTTGTGGTGTTTGGGACAGATCACAGTTTAATAGTGACAGTTATCCTTAACCTGAGGTGAAAGTTGGGAGCTGGGTTGCAGGCTCATTCTAGGTAACATAGCAGAAATGGGGATCAGTAAGAGCCTCAAAATTGCCCTGCCACTTCTGGGACACAGGACTCAATAGCCTTTTGGGGCTAGCACCTGCTGCATAATTTTGAGTAGATGTCCCTTCTAGTGAGAGCTGGAAGGGGTTAAGCCCTGGCCTGTGTTTCCCGATACATTGCTATGTATATCCTCTTCTGCATACATATGTGAAAATTCCATCTTTTTTTTTTTAATTTCTGCTTCAAACTGTTGGACTTCTTTTCAGTGTGCATCACTTAAAATTTACTCCTTTGAATGTAGGTTTATTTTATCTTCAGGCACCATGCAAAAGTTTGAGGATGTGACATTTTCAGAAGCTTGAAATGCTGCTTATTTACCTTGGTGGAATGTATTGGTAAGTAAAAATAATTGTTTAATCAGATAAGTGATTTAATAATTATTTTAATAGGTCCAGATGGCTATGATGCCCCACAATGGCAGTGAGTTTGGTTTGGTTTTTTGGTTTTAGCACCTTACCTGGAATGTTCTCCCCCTCCCCCCTCTACCCCCAAGTACATGGACAACTTTTACCTGGCTAGTGGGTACGCCCTCATCTTCCCTATCCCCCCAGCTCATAAGCTTAAACCATGACTTCGCTAAGGAGACTTCCCTTACTCCCTTGACAAGGCTTCACAGCGTGGATTGTATTCACAAATAATCAGTTAATTGCTTAATGTGTGCTTCCCCGCCCCCTTCACTTTTTTTTTTTTTATTATTAGGATTTGGGT
>NW_006921975.1:1202175-1210751 GCF_000298275.1 Orycteropus afer afer
TCTGCATCCTTTCCTTCAAGGCTCAGGGGTCCAAGATTATCTTCTGTGTCTGTGTTAATTGGTTTCCTTTTTCTTTGTTGAAGAGGGTCTGTGCAATCCTTCTGCCTAGTCCGCCATCTTGCCAGAACCCGCCCCCTTCACTTTGTAAGGACAGAGAAGGGCTCCACTTGTATACCACCACCACCAAGAACATAACATAGTGCCTGTACATAGTAGGTGCTCAAGAAATGTGGTTGGCTGATTGAGTGAATGAATGAGCAGCACTCAAGATCTCTGGATTCTGGTCCCAGCTCTGCAACTTATTCACTGGGCGGCCATGAGGTTGTCATTTGACCTCCATGAGCCTTAGTGTGTTCACCTGAAAAATGAGGATTCAATTACATCTCAGGTTCTTTCTGGCTCGAATGTTATATGGTTCCATTGAAGTCAGGTTTATGATTCTTATCAATGGGGGAAATATTTTAGTCAAGCCACCTGGGATTTGCTGCCTCTTATTTACAGGGATCTCCACTGTGCTAATGTTCTGAATAGTCATGGTGAAAACAGGTTGAATTAGTGGATTCATCTTCAAAAGCTGCTGCCTGGTAGCTGACAATGTTGGTTTGTTTGGGAAAAGACTAGCAATTTGTTCAGTGCAGAATTCACTCCTCTGATCACTTGCTCTTTGTTTAGCTTTTACCTCTAAGATTAGGTGCTTTCACATGGAGATCTTCATCCTCTTTGTGTTTCAAACAAATAGAAGTATTTAAACCAGGGAGGGAAGTCTCTGATGGTAAGTGATTATAAGCAAACAGCTGCCTGCTTTGTCTGCCGTTTTATTTCCTGTCCATCAAATGAGCAACTCTTAAGTTTTGTCAGGGGTCCCAGTTGGACCACAGAACTAGGAGCTCCAAGACGTGTCATAGCCATCTTTGTATCCACAGCAGCCAGCACAGCACCTGGTTCAGAGTAGGTGTTCAAAATGTCTACAGAATTAAATAAGATGACAGCTGGGAGGTCCTACGCATAGATTGAGTAGGCAATTTCTCTCTCTCTCTCTGTTTTTTCTTTTTTGGTTATTTTTATAATTTATGTGCAGTTAGAAGGAGCCCTGGTGGTGCAGTGGTTGACAGTCCAAACCCACCAGCTGCTCCATGGGAGAAAGATGTGGCAGTCTGCTTCCCTAAAGATTTACAGCCTTGGAAACCTTATGGGTCAGTTCTACTCTGTCCTATAGGGTTGCTATGAGTTGAAATCATAGGACAGACTCAACGGCAGTGGGTTTCGGTTTGGTATACCCAGTTGACTTTCCAGAATGATCTGAAGCAGAGCTGCCTATATAAAGTGGTCTGAGGGCTACCAAAATCTTCCTGTGTTGTTGTTTGCCATCAAGTCGGACCCGACTCATAGCAACCCCTCCTTGGGTTTCCGAGGCAGCATCACTACGGAAGTAGATTGCCCCATCTTCCTTCCTATATGCCCTTGAATTATCTATTAGCATATTCAGGTGCCAGAAATTCCTATCAAATTGCTTTAAGTTGGCATGAAAAAAATAAAACTTAACTAAACCCATGGCCATCGAGTTGATTGCGACTCATCGCAACTCTATAGGACAGAGTAGAACTAACTGCCCCATAGAGTTTCCAAGGGTATAAATCTTTATAGAAGCAGACTGCTTCATCTTTATCCAGTGAAGTGCCTGGTGGGGTTGAACAGCCAACCTTTTGGTTGGAAGCTGGATGCTTTAACCAGTGCACCACCAGACCTCCTCTAAGTTGGCACGAAGGGTTCCTTAAAGTGAAAATATTACATCTGAATCAGTTGGGATCAACTTCAAGTTGAAGCATTAGCAATCACTAATGCCTCAGAATGAATTACTTTTTGTATTAGCCAAGGAGCACAGGACACAGGATGGGGTTTGATTAGGAGCTTAGGGATGAGTTAGGAAAATTGTGGAACATTAGGTACTATTCAGGAGAAGATTGGGGGAATATTGAACCAAGTAGTTAACATTCAGCTTGAGCCCTCCTCCACTTAGGGGCTAAGGCACTTGACTGCTAACCAGAAGGCTGGCGGTTCAAACCCACTAGCCACTCCTTGGAAGGAAGATGGGGCAATCTACTTCCGTAGTGATACTGCCTCGGAAACCCAAGGAGGGGTCGTTATGAGTCGGGTCCAACTCGACAGTACATAACAACAACAACAACCAAAAGTCCAGTGGGGTACTGAAAACCATCTGGGACTATTCTATAGTTGTAAGGAGCCTTGGCTCTGGTCTTGAGGAAGCTTGAACACCTCAGGTGAAAATGCTGAAACATAGTAAGTATAGGGACTGGGAATTTCTTTTATCCCCCACCCACCACCCACCCAACTTTGTGCATTTAGTGATGGCTCCTATGTTTTAGTAGCTCTACCTCCCTCTAAGCATCTAATCAGTGATCCAGATCCCCTGGAAAGTTTAGTCCTTATAGCAAATATTCTTGTTTTATAATAATTAATACTAAATACCATTTGGTGCGCACTCACTCTTTGCCAGATATCATGTTGTTGTTATGTGCCATCGAGTTGGACCTGACTCATAGTGACTACTCCATGGGTTTCCGAGGTGGTATCACTATAGAAGTAGATTGCCCAACCTTCCTTCCGAGGAGTGGCTGCTGGGTTTGAACCGCCACCCGTCTGGTTAGCAGTCAAGTGCCTTAGGCACTATGCTACCAGAGCTCCTGACATCATGTTAGGCCCCTTTATATATTATCTCAACTAATTCTCACTTAATTCTTCAAAATATGTATCCCAATTTTACAGAAAGAAAATTGAGGCTAGAGAACTGAAGTAATCTGCCTTTGGTAGGTAACTGAACTAGGACTTAAACTCAGGTCCATCTCAGAACAAAACATACGGTCCTTTATGGTCCTTCTGTTAAGCTACATGATTACATGTTAAGCTAATGATTCATCTTACTAAGTACATGGCCCTCTCTTCCATCTCCAGTGGAGTGTCACAGAGTGGGGACCTCTACAGTCAACCAATTAGCAGCCATTGAGATTACTGTGTGTTGCCATTGTTCTAGGTGATAAGGAGGAAACAGAAAGAGAACATAAAGTCCCAGACAAGCACCTCCCTCTGAAAGCTGGCCTCCGTCCTGCTCCCTAATTTCCTTTCTCTAGTTCTTGGACAAAGACATTGATCCCCTAAGGAGATGAATGCCAAAGGAAAGAGCCAAAACTGTATATTGTACATTCCATCCCTTAACACAATGGGGTATCTGTCAAGGTTAGGGAATAGGCTGTTTAGATCAATTAAAAATTTTGTTTAATCAGAGTTCTCATATACACAAAAGTGCAGAGAGGTAGAATTCAATGAAATTCATAGCACACTGACCACAGAAGGAATAGATTAGGTTCTAATAATTCAAAAATACATGAGGGTTTTTCACAATTTCAGGGTATTCATCATGAACGTTAATTATAAACAGTAAGATGCAGCATAGTGGAAAGTATATTCATTTGGGAAGTCAAGAGACCTACGTTGTAGTCCTAATTCTGCCACTGACAAGCGGTGCAGCTCTGTGAAACCCTTTGGACTTCAGTTTCTCCACCTGCAAAGAGAGATTCCTAATACCTAAAGAATCTTCCAGGCCTCAGATTTTTCATGGCCAATTCTCACTATACAGCACAGAGATGGGCAGGCTCCTGGTAGGTTGCCTGCCTGTACACAGAGTTTCTAGCATTTCATCCCCAGTGAGACTCTGCTTTTGAATTAAGCAAGTAGGTTGCCTATGGCTTTCAGGCTTCAATAATGTGTGTGCCCAATTTCATAACATGGGTTATATAATCAAACCAACTGCTTTCTTGACCTCTGTGTTACACTGCCCCCCCCCCTTCCCTGGAAACACTAACGTCTCTCCAACGGCAACATCCTGAATTTCCCAGGTCTCTGGTAACCCACAGGAGCCTCCTTCTTTCCCCAGCCCTCCTAGGACAGACAATTGCCTGATTTTTGCCTTTGGATTAGATATATTTTACATGTGATTGTCTGAATGTGCAGTGGTGGGGGTTGAGAGTGAATGATGTTGGACATAGTGAGGCATTGTCATAAAACCTCAGATTCAGGCATCTGCTTTTGAATGGATCCTTAATACCAGAAAGCATCACTAAGGCCAAGCAGTGAATGCAATGGTGTTATTAAATCTTTCCATAAAAAATATTCATTTTTGGCTCACCAGCAAAGTGCTTCTACTCTAAAAAATTGTCCATGCTAGTCCCTGACCAAAAGCCCAATCGCCAAAGTATGGTCTCATGTCATTGGACACATTATCTAGCCTTGGGCTTGCCCCCAGCATGGCGATGCTTCAAGCCACTGATTGGAAATGCTCCCTTGGCCTTTTGAGGCCCTCCCAGACACTCTGGAGCTCAGTAAATGTACAATAATACAATTTACCATAATGTCTTTTCCCTTTTCAAGCAACCCAGCTGTCTGTGATCTCCGAGTCCCAGCTCACTATATTTGATGGAGGGTATATTCAAATGAAGAGCTGAAATGGCCCTCCATATCCTTTTTATCCCCTCATTGATAAATATAGGGCAGCTCCATGGGGTTGGCTGCTGAGAGGCTGACAACGATGGGGCAACAAGCCCATGCTATTATGATAATTTCAATTCTTCCCTTTTGCTGCTCTGTTATTGTTATTGAAGCAAATTTTTCCTAAGAGGTGCCAAAGGGACAGCAGGAGAAGCTGAAAGGCTCCAGTCTCTAAAATGGAAGCAAAGGCTTGACAGGGGAAGCACAAACAGTCATGAATGTAACTCCTTTCTCACATTCAAGGCATTAACCCATTAGTCATTGGCCAGTTCTCTAGAACTCAGAATGTCTCTCCAACTTATGATCCCATCGACCGGAAGGCATGATGACAGAGCAAGGAAGACACTGTAGAAGTGACCACACATCCCTATACTTGCACTATTCAATCCAATCTAAGAAAAGAGAAATGCACAAAAGATAGAAATATTCTGCCTCCCTAAATAGTTTATTTTATGTGGTGGAGATAAAATTCACCTTGCTACACACAGACAATGACAACAAAAAGTCAAGCAATTGTGTTCTACTTTGTATCGTATGTAGTTTATTTTCAGTTCTCGGCTACCTTCACTTGTTCTCCCAGATTATCTGTGCCTGGCAGGTTCTCAATAAGCAATTGTTGACTGATTTATCTACACTTGTGGGCCACTTCTCCTGCTGGCAGCTAGGAAACTTTCTTGGGTACTGTCTTTTCATCCATCCTTCCATTCATTCATGCATTCATTCATTTCTTCATTCTTACTTAATTGAATCTCTCCACTGTCAGGTTCTAGGGAGACAAAGGTGAACAAAGCATGTTTCCTGACTTCAAATAGCTCATAGTCTATATGACAAGGACCATGGTAGATGGAAAGGAAGTACTTTGAACTAATAAAGAACTTACGATTTAGTTGAAGATGCAACATTCAAACATTAAATATAAGACATTATGAAATCCAGTATTAAATTATGTAACCTAGACAATTAAGTGGAAATGGGGTCAGAGAAGAGGGAATCTGTGTGGGTTGCAGGAGGTGCTGAAGAGTTAATGAAGGAGGATGAATTTGAGGAGAGAAAGGTGAGGCAGGCCTAAACCTATATTTTTATTAATGCCAACATCAGGTTTTTCATGAATATACAAAATATAATCTAAAACAAACATTAGCCTAAGTGTGTGTGTGCGTAGCACATAGAAAGCTAAAAGTTGCAGATAAATATCATTTAGCATACCCCAAAGCTTCAGCTCCTTTTTGTTCTCATGGATAATCAAGGATTAACTGCATTCAAGGATGACTATTTGCATATTGTATTGTTCTTTTTGGATCTGAATGGCATTTCCAATGTTCTCTGCCTTTTCATTTTATTTTTTAATATCATTAAGATTGAAATCATTGTCTTTAGGTAATCCCCTTCTCTGCTCATCCAATTTCTCTTTGAGTCCAAATTGCAATAAAAAGTGCCAGTCCTAGCCTTTGTCCAAGTCAGTAATAGGCATGACTAACCATAAAACAGACACCAAAGATCAGCCCCCCAGCTGATCCCCACCCCGTGTTTGCAGTGGGTGCTTTGTGTGCATAGAGATCAAATGTTTAGCAGACTTGGGATATTATGGCATTTGTACTCTCAGAGTGTCTTTCTCCGAAAAACTGAAACCATGGGAAAACCTTCTAGGCAGTCATACAATTAGAATTACGGCTTTTATGATGTTCTTAAAATTTCCTTAGTATACCAGGGAATACTTGGGAGGCAAGCTTTGAAAATTATAGGCAAGTGAAAAACAACAGAAGAAAATATACAAAAGTAATTCTAGCTGTATGTCAATAGTGGAGATTTGTGTGATTCCCTCCCACCACTCCCATTCTCCCAACTTCCTGTGCTGTTGTTTATTGTTTTTATAATGCTAACAACAACAGGGAGCTCTGGTAGCATAGTGGCTAAGACACTTGCCTGCTAACCAGACGGCTGGCGGTTCAAACCTACCAGCCACTCCTCGGAAGGAAGGTTGGGCAATCCTACTTCCGTAGTGATACTGCCTCGGAAACCCAAGGAGGGGTCGCTATGAGTCAGGGCTGACTCGACGGCACATAACAACAACAACAACAACAACACTTTAAATGTCTGGTTCCCAAGCTCATTTACAATGGAATTGACGTATTTCTTTTTCTCTGGGCCCTCTAGGACCTTCTAGGAGCAAATAAAGGGAAAGAGTATAGTGTTAGTCTTTTCCTAAAGAATAGGGCTTCTCTTTTAAAGCACGCATGAATTTGGCATTTTTAAAGGATATTCCTTATCAAGGGATATTAAACAGATCACCCTAGGGTGAATATGAAAGGTAATCTTTTAGGATTTAAGGACTGAATTGGAGGTCAAGAGATTAAGATGGATTACAGGTGAAAGGGGTAAGAGTCAGAAATGCCATTATTTAAATTTATATTGGTAGAGGAGTTTGGAATGAATTAAACCTCTAAGGTCTCAACTTCAAGGCAAGTTGCTGAACCTGCCTCAGCGGATGGTATTTTCAAGCATGCTGGGCTCAATTACCATCACATCTTAAAAGTTATTGCTTGCTGTATTAAATAATTATCACATTAATTGAATCATCCTATTTGTCAAATGTTAAAGCAGAAAAAAAAAATCTTTGGACTTATCTGCGAAAAGCAGTTTGAAATGTGCACTTCACAACATGCATTTGCTGAGAATACCAATGTAATAGGTTCAGGTTCAAAAGATAAAATGCACATGCAAAGCTTTTGGTTACCCCAATTGCCACTGTAATGATTTGACTACAGACAGAATTCATTATTTAACCCAATTTTTATGCCTCACAGGAATCCCAAGATCTAACAAAGCAAAAAACTGTCATTTATCAAGTGTTCTTAGGTCTTCCATGCTATGATTCATTTACTCAGTAACCATTCACTGTAACAGACCATGTGCCAGGCACGCACACACACACCCATACACAAGTAATAGCTAACATTTACTAGCTGCTTATTATCTGTCAGGCACTGTATATGTTTTGCATGTATTATCTTGGTTATTCTTCTTTCAACTTTATTGTTACCTTAGTTTTGCAGGTGAGAACACAGGTTTAGAGAGGTTAATTAGCTTGCCCAGGATCACACAGCTAATAAGTACCTGAGCTGGTGCTCAGACTCAGAGCTGTCTGACTCCAGAGTCTGAGATACGTAACATTAAAGCCTGAGATGGAATCCTAGTCCTTAAAGATCTCTCATGCACCTAATCGTAAAGCAATGTCTGTGAGTGCTAGAGTTATGCTCAGTAGAAAGTTCAGAGTTCAGAGGAGACCATAGTTAATTCTGTTTGAAGGTTTTACACAGGAGGTGACATTTAGCTGGACAAGGTGACATTTTAAAAATATGAGTTGGAAATGTGAAGGAGGAAGACTCTTTGAGCTACAGGAAGTAGTATAAAACAAGGCATTGAGACGCTCACTAGCAGCAGTTTAAGGAGTTGCTGTGTGCCCCTGAGTTGATCTGGAACCACAGTGATCCTATATGACAGAGCAGAGCTGCCCCATAGGGCTTCTTAGGTTGTAATCTTTACAGGAACAGATAGCCAGGCATTTTCTCCCATGAAGTGACTGGTAGGTTCAAACCTTCAACCTTTTGTTTTATAGCCTAGTGCTTAACTATTGTGCCACCAGGGCTCCTCAAGGAGTGGTAATAGGATATGATAAGTGGGACTGAGGTGTTGGAGAGTGGTGGAGATGACACGAGAGATACCAGAAGGAAAACAAAAAGGTAAGACAAGGCTAGCTTGAATGCTATGGGGTAAGAATTGGATTGAGTCTATACGTAATAGGAAGCTTCCTTTCCACTCCCCCTAAAGTTTTAAAGCAGAGTGTCAAGATCTATCCATGTGTTCTGGAGAGAACTGTGGGGACAATGAGAAGGATAGATTAAAGGTAAGAAAGAGACTGGGGGTTGTTGTTGTTGTTGTTAAGTGCCGTCGAGTCGTTTCCGACTCATAGCGACCCCATGCACAGCAGAACGAAACACTGCCCGATCCCGCACCAG
>NW_006921975.1:1212049-1228006 GCF_000298275.1 Orycteropus afer afer
TCCAAATCTCTTGGCATAACTGAGTGAGCGCCTCCAATGGGGCATCTGTTTTTGAAACTATACAAAAGGAGAAACAGACTGGGGCTGAACAAGGGACTTGGCTGTATGGATTTGGAGTTTGGAAGAATGATTGGAACAGGAGATAAAGATTTGAGAGTTATGGAAGTCATAGTGTAGGAGCATTGGTAAAGTAAGAAGAGAAAAAGGCCAAGAAAAACTTCCTCAGAAACATCAACATTTAAGGGATACAATTAGGAAGAAAAGTCTAAGAAGGCAACTGAAAATAAAAGTGGAGAAATAGGAGGAGAATTCGGATAGAGATGGTTTCATAAAAGTCAAAGCAGGAAAAAAGTGGTCAACAGTGTCAAATACTACAGAGGTGTTGACCAGGATGAGGACTTGGCTATTAGGAGATCATTGGTATTTTAATGAGAGCAATTTCAGCAGAGTAGTGAGTATGGAAAGGAAATTTGAAAAAGGAATAGAAGATGAAGAACTAGAGACAGGAGGGATAGGTGATTACTCTTTCAAGACATTTGGCAATGAGAGAAGCATGATCTCATGTACTTTTGGCAATTTGACCAAAGAATGACAACAAAGCAATTTTGTACTTTCCCATCCTTGAAGGGCACCTAAGCTGCAGAATACTATAAGGCCATGCCAGATTCTGATTTTTCAAACTTCTATTTTAGGATCTCGGTATTTGGGAATTATTCATTTGGGTTCCTGCCCTATGCTCCCTACTCCCTTCCATTCTTCTCCTACTACCTTTCTAGTTCTTTCCATATATACCTACTCTTCACTTATCAAGGATCTCATGATCTGACATTTTGCATTTACAATAATAGTAAAACATCTGCTGACTATTTTGCACATTAATGATGCACATCTGGCAGTAATGAACTCCAACTGAGGCAAGAGTAATGCTGGCTGTGAAGGTCAAGGTTGTATGTCAACTTGGCTGGGCCATGATTCTTAGTAGTTTGGCAGTTATGTAATGATGTAGCCATCCTCCATTTTGTGATCTGATGTGGTCATCCTCCATTTTTGCATAACACCAATTTTCACATAATGATCTGGTCTTTGGAACCTAACCATGTCAGTAAGTGAGGAATGGGTGTGCACATAGAACAGACAAACAGTTCTGGCAGAGTGTTTCTAGAATAAAGCTTATCTTACGACCTTGAAGGGTCCTCTGTTCCCTCTATAGTATTCACACTATTCTTCTGAGAGAGGGCCTTCCTTTATAAGCCCTGTGTTCTGAAAAAATACTGTTGATAGAATGCTAGTGGCTAAAAAAGCCCTTGTCTATTTTTTGAAAATAGCCCAGAACATTTTAATTTGACATTTCTAAATCCCCAGCATGTCTGCTCCTCAGCAAGCCCAGAGCTCAGGAATGTTTTGACAGGTTAAGAAAATGCTAAGATGTCACTATATTGGTCTTCCCACCAATGAGGCATTGGTTCTTGCTGTAGCACTCAAGGGCCATAATGCGGTTTGTATGTTAAATCGATACCTTATAAAACTCCTGCGTAACTGTTGGCTTATTATTTAAAGCAAAGGAAGAACAAATCAATTCCTTAAGTGTCAAGGACATTCTTGACAAAGTGCCGAATGGAATGGGCAGGCTCAGTGCCATGAAAGAGCCCAGTGAAATGGAAAGTTGTGCATTGTGCATATGGATTCCTTCCAGATCAGTGGGAACACTCCAGGCTGCTCATATTTGCTTGTTGGGCTTTCCTAGCCTGGAAACAGGGCAGGCTGGATAGTGCTTTAGGGATATATCCTGGTATCAGGGGAACTCCTTAAAATGACTCATATAGCATTAAAAAGCATATATCAATAACAATACTCAGGAGCCCCAAGAGTACACACATTGTTTTAAGTCAATAGGAAATGGGGTAAAGCAGGATGTTAGGCAGGCTGCGGAACAACCCAATTGATAGATCTTGGAGTATGTTGTGCTAGAGAGGAAAGTGGAGAATAGGCAGGCCAGCCCGGGTATCAAGAGAGACTCAGCTATAGTGAGCATATTGATTTTCAGAGTAAGAAGGGACCTCAGGGATCATCTAACCCAGTGGTTCTCAACTCTAGCAGCACATCAGACTCATGGGAAAGTTTTTAAAAACACTGATACTCAGACCTCACCCTGACCAATTAAATCATAAACTCTGGGGATGAGATCTAGAGTCATTATTTTTTTCAAAGCTCTCCAGAAGAGTCTATCTAGCTTAATATTGTTAACTTAAAATGGGGAAACTGAGTTCAAGGAGAGATGATGTTTTCTTTCTGTTCCTCTGGCTGGTGGTGTCTCGAAATGAGAGTTGAACAAGTGCTATTAGTTAATGATTGAGAAACAGGAGAATTTCTTAGTAGAAGATAACCATGAGCTTCATCCCAATTTCTTACCTTTTTTGAACTTATGTGTATAATCTCTAACATGGCCACAACAGTGGACTCATAGCAACGATCATGAGGATGGCACCAAACTGGGCAACGTTTTGTTCTGCTATGTACGAGGTAGCCATGAGTTGGAGCTGACTCAACCACAACATAATCCCCAGGCATTTAGGACACACACTTACCACTGCATGTGGTGAGAGTATACTCTTCATTCATTGCTCAAGTATTCTGAGCATTGGCTATGTGCCGAGTCCTGTGCTATAGGGGCTATTTAGACAGAATGGTTCAGACAGGGTCTTGACCTTCAAGGATCTCTGTGCCTGGGAGGTTGAGCAAAGAAGATAAGGCCACAGGCAAGTATGACACTCTAGAAAAGCCAGTTCGCTTTGCTAATGGACAACAGCTCTGTTTCTTGGTCCCACACTCTACCTATTTTGAACAGCAAAACTGTGATGCTGTAGGAATGCTTGGAGGAGTTACTCATGGATGACCAGTGGGGTGGTCATGATGAGAGGTGTTTTCAGATAAGAAAGGGTGAAGAGGAGTGTCTCTAGGGCTTGTTATCCAAGAAACTTTGGCACCACTTCTGAGAGAGGGGATGTGCTTTGGGGAAGTGGTGTATTTTCTTGGAAAAGAAATGTGTACGGGAAGGGTACTGAAAAGTTCCAATAATTTTCTTATCTATGATAATATTTTCTCCCTGGGATGACCCATGAGACAGGTAGTAGTATCATCTCCATTTTATAAATGAGGAAAAGGAAACGAGTTCCTCATGCAGAAAATCCAAATGATTTATATGATAACTACCCCTTCCAAGAGGTGAAACAATTCCTTTTCCCTTAAACGAGAGAATGTGCCTCCCCTGATGTTACCAAGGGAGTTAGCAGAGTTAAGACTAGAACTCAGACCTCCCAAATTCTGACCTGGGGCTTTTTCTGCTTCCCTTTATCACAAGTCATCTTTCTGCAGTGCTAGTGCAGGACTGCACTAATCTCATTAGATAGTGCACAAGAATCAGAATTAATTGGAAGCTGCCCATTTATATTAATGCAAGGCTGACAGCAGCCAAGGTGCACTGGGAGACAGAGTGAGCTTTTATCTGAGGCAGAATGAATGAGCTCCTTTCTGAGTTGCAAACAAAGACAGCAAGCAGAAGCACAGTGTATACTCACCTATATCACAAGGCTTCCACTAGTCTCCAGGACAGCTGATTAAAGAGAAACCAACCACTATCATCATTCTTCCTTACCTATGTGCATTAACACCCTTCCAAGGCAATCCCTCAAGCTATCTATATATAAAGAATATGAATGGTTTGGCCAGGCCTCTCTCATAGATTGAGGCAACTCAAGTCAACTCTGTTGTGGTTGTTTGTTCCCCCTTTCTTTTCGCTCCCCAGTTAGTAGATGATTCATCATATGACCTTGAACAGTGGCTTTTGTTCTAAACTCAGCACTTGAAGCATGATGCTAAGAATACAGACTTGCTCCCAGGATGCTCAGGTGGACTAGATAATTTCTGCTTTTCAAATGTAAAGGATTTTCTAGTGAGTCCCATGGGGCTGAGGATCCCCTGAGGTAATGTGACAGGGGGTTGGCCCATCATGCCCACAGCCTGTGTATGCTGTCCCTATCCTTGTCTAGGCTGTCTGCCAAATGCTATTTTGGAAACAGGGCTCAAGTCGTCCATCTTTTGAAGGTCGGGGACATTCTGCTCCATGGGAATGCATGGGGCAGAGACACTGAGACAAACCTCAGTGTCACTACCAGAGCTTTCAGCAAACTATCTATGCCCACATTCAGGGCAAACTCAGTGTATCTGGCAAATAGAACCTTCAATATACATTGTGGATGATTCTACCCAGCAAAGCACAGGAAACAATGGTTCCATCTGTAGTCTGCAGCAGGGTCCTGGAGGCCCTTTGCTGTGCTAGACAGCGCCCTCTTAGTTGTTGGAGCTTGTGGATGTCCAGGGATACAGAAGAAAGTTTGAAGTAGCCAAGTGAAGGGGTAGTGGCTATTTAGCAATGATATGTTGTTGTTGTTGTTATGTGCTGTCAAGTTGATGCCAACTCATAGAGACCCTATAGGATAGAGTAGAACTGCCTCAATAGGTTTCCTAGGCTGTAATCTTTATGGGGAGCAGGTCACAAGGTCTTTTCTCTTGTGGAGCTGCTGGTGAGTTCAAACTACTAATCTTTCAGTTAACAGCTGAGCACTTAACCATTGTGCCATCAGGGCTATATTTTAACAACAGGTCACCTTACTGGTTGTTGTTGTTAGGTGCCGTTGAGTCATTTCCACCTCATAGCGACCCTATGCACAGCACAATGAAACACCGCCCGGTCCTGCGCCAGCTCCATGATTCTTCTATACTTGAGCCCATCGCCACAGCCACTGTGTCAATCTATCTCATTGAGGGCTTTTCCCTCTTTTGTTGACCCTCCACCTTACCAAGCATGACATCCTTCTCTAGGGAATGGTCCCTTTTGATAACATGACCAAAGTAGGTGAGATGAAGTCTGGCCATTCTCATTTCCAAGGAGCATTTCAGCTGCACTTCCTCCAGGACAGATCTGTTAGTTCTTTTAGCAGTCCATGATACTTTCAGCATTCTTCACCAACACCACAACTCAAAAGCATCAGTTCTTCTTTGGTCTTCCTTATTCATTATCCAGCTCTCTCACACACACGAGGCAATTGAAAATATCAGGGATTGTGTCAGGCACACCTTAGTCCTCAAGGCAACATCTTTGCTCTTCAACACTTGAAAGAGGTCCTTTGCAGCCGATTTGCCCAAAGGAGGGGTTGCTATGAGTCGGGTCTGACTCAGTGGCACATAACAACAACATATGTCTACTGAGGTCCTGACTGCTGCTTCCACTGGTGTCAATCGTAGAACCAAGCAATGTGAAGTCTTTGACAACTTTAATCTTTTCTCCATTTATCATGATGTTGCTTATAGGTCCAGTTGTGAGGATTTTTGTTTTCTTTATATTGAGATGCAATCCATACTGCACACTGTATTCTTCAATCTTCATCAGTAAGTGCTTCAAGTCATCCTCACTTTCAGCAAGCAAAGTTGTGTCGTCAGCATATCGCAGGTTGTTAATGATTCTTCCTCCAATCCTGATGCCATGTTTTTCTTCATAGAGTCCAGCTTCTTGGATTATTTGCTCAGCATATAGATTAAGTATGGTGAAAGGATACAACATTGATGCACTCCCTTCTTAATTTAAACCACGCAGTATCCCTTATTCTGTTCGGATAACAGACAGCCTCCTGGTCTATGTACAGGTTCCTCATGAGTACAATTGATTGTTCTGGAATTCCCATTCTTCCCAATGTTATCTACAATTTGCTATGATCCGCACAATCAAATGCTTTTGCGTAGTCAATAAAACACAAGTAAACATCTTTCTGGGATTCTTTGCTTTGAGCCAAGATCCGTCTGACATCAGCAATGATATCCCTTGTTTCATGTCCTCTTCTGAATCCAGCTTGCATTTCTGGAAGTTCTCTGTCAATATACTGCTGCAACTGTTTTTGAATTATATTCAGTAAGATTTTACTTGCATGTGATATTAATGATATTGTTTGATAATTCCACATTCTGTGGGATCACCTTTCTTTGGAATGGGTGCAAATATGGATCTTTTCAAGTCAGTTGGCCAGGTAGCTGTCTTCCAAATCTCTTGCCATAACCGAGTGAGTGCCTCCAGCATGGCATCCGTTTGTTGAAACATCTCAATGGGTATTCTGTCAACTCCTGGAACCTTGTTCTTCACCAGTTCCTTCATTGCAGCTTCAACTTTTTCCTTCAATACCATTGGTTCTTGAACACATGTCACCTCCTGAAATGGATGGACACTGACCAATTCTTCTTGGTACAGTGACTCTGTGTATTCCTTCCATCTTCTTTTGATGCTTCCTGCATCATTCAATATTTTCCCATAGAATCTTTCAATATTGCAACTAGAGGCTTACATTTTTTCCTCAGTTCTTTTAGCTTGAGAAATACCAAGCATGTTCTTCCCTTTTGGTTTTTTAACTCCAGGTGTTTGCACATTTCATTATAATAATTGGCCTTGTCTGCTCAAGCTGCTCTTTCTTTGAAATCTTCTGTTCAGCTCTTTTATCTTGTCAATTCTTCCATTTGCTTTAGCTACTCTCTGCTCAAGAGCACGTTTCAGAGTCTCTTCTGACATCCACTTTGGTCTTTTCTTCTTTTCTCATCTTTTTTAATGACCTCTTGCTTTCTTCATGAATGATGTTCTTGATGTCACCCCACAATTCTTCTGGTTTTTGGTCTGGCCAAAGATCTGCCTTATGCTTATTTATTGAATAAATGGATGAGATCATTTGATTGTTTTTACATTAGAGCACAGTCAATGACATGTGCCCATTTCTATTGCTCTTCCTGTACTCACATCTTTTCAGTAGTGCAATTGTTGGGTAAAAGGAAAGACAAATGAAAGAAAAAAATAGTAAGCAAAATATATAGCCTTCTTATGGATGGACACTTGCCTATGAATGGATTCATTCATAGGTTATTTTTGAATTGAGTCTCCTTTAAAAGCTGATTGCTTCCATCTTCTAAGCCTGTCAAAGCCCCTCCTCTGTCTCATGTGTAGGGCAAAGTGGGCAGCCATTTCCATTGTGTGATAGGAGATGTGTCAAATAGCCTCCTTGCCCCCAAGTACTTTCTCCACCAGTCTACCACAAATCTGAAATGTTATCATTAGAAATTGATTCCTTGTCAACTAATCTGGTCCGATATGGAAGGGCAAGGATTTAACTCATTATCTGCCATACCACTGTAGCATATAATAGTTCATTAGCAACTCCAGCTATGTCTTTGGAAGGCACAGAATCTTGGGATGGTTCTGGGAGAAAATAGACTTGAGACTGTGGATGTATCATGAGAAGCCTGGACTGAGTAGAGCCATGGAGAGACCTAAGATGTCAGGGAGAGGTAGGTCCCAAAAGTAAAAGGTATGGGAGAGTGAGCTATGGAAAAGGAAGGAGAAGGAGACCACACACAAGCTCCACCTACCTGCCTGCCCTGCTCAGGTAAATCCACTTGCACAATAATAATCTGAGATCCTAGTATTCTTTGTCCAGAGAAGTCTCATTAACTAGATGCTTTCCCAGGTACTCTGGAACTCAGACATCTGGACTAGATGCTTTTACACTGAAGACTCAGCTGTAACTTAGTGCAATATGTTACAAACTCAGACTCACCACAAATCAAATGGTGTCCTCAGTCATGTACAAAAACAAAACAAAACAAAACAAAAAATTGCCCTTGAGTAAATTGCAACTCATCATGACCCCGTGTGTGTCAGAATAACTCTGTGCTCCACAGGGTTTTCAAGGGCTGGTTTTGTGGAAGGAGATTGCCAGGCCTTTCTCCCAAGGTGTCTCTGCGTAGATTTGAACTGCCAACCTCTAAGTTAGCAGCCGAGTGTGTTACCATTTACACCACCCAGGGACTCCATGAAAGCTAGATAACCTAAGTGCCAGGTGTTTATCCTAGTTTAAAAAGAACCTCCACTTCTCATCATTATCTGCTTCCTTCCAGCAAAGTGACTCCCTTACTCCCTACTAACTCCCAAGTGCCAGGCACACAGGCTGATGCCATGGGCAGGCCTTCCAGGTTATTCACTCTTATTTAGCTCCTTGGGAACAATGTAAGTTTTGAGAAACTTCTAAGCAGGCTTTTTGTTCCCCTATCATACTGTGGGTTGCCTTTTTTAAAAAAATTATTATTTTTTTTTACTTCCTACAATTTAATAATATGGCCAGCTCTCATAACTCCTTGTGTTTACTTTTTTCCCCTAAGCAATGATATCACAAATTAGCAGTTTGCAATGTGTTGGAAATAATTCAGACAGAGTTCTCATATCTTGAGAGGCTCACAATGGGAAGTATCTTGATGCTCTGGGAGTTCATTTGGTGCTAGGTTTTGGACCTGATGGAGGTAGGTAAATATTCCTTTACATGGAATTGAATGTGGATCCTCCAAGGATCCTTCTGCTTCAGGTCCCCTCTTCATTAGAAATCCTTCTTCATCTATAGCCTTTGGAGTAAAAGAACTCTGTTGCTAGGGGGCAGATGTTTAATTATCAATATGTAACCCTGGTGGGGGCTGCACTGACTCACATAGCCATTGATGCATGAGCCCAGATCAGTCATCATGAAACAAGGCAGGGCAGTGCTGAAGGAGTAAGTCCCTGTTGTAAAAGACAGAGATTCTAGGGAAGGCCTGAGGAAGGTGGGCCTGAGGAAGGTTAGGGGAGGAGACAGAAATGCCTGGTCAGCCAGCATCAGTGTCGGGGGTCTTGGGTACTTTGGGAAGAAGAGGATGTTAGAAGTGGGATAAGGGGGCATGTCCAGGATAAATCTGGCCAACTTCTTTGTTTTGTTAATGCTGAGGACAGGTAGCCTGTCTTTCTGTTGCTTCTTTCCCTAACCCTCTGCTCCCTGGTCAAGGTGTTCCAAGTTCTTACAGAGCTTTTTCCTTGGCTGCCTTACGAGAGGCCTGGCTCTGGGGACTGACTGGGCTTTCTCAATTCTCCTGACTCATCCTGCAGACTCACTGTCCTCTCCAGTGACCTTCTGAGGGCCCTGAGCTCACTGCCTTGACTTTGCTGGCTCAGGGAGGTCTCTGATCAGGACAAGTTTGCAGCTGACCTGTGCTATGGTTTTGTTGGCTTTGCAAGATCTGAACACTGTTTGTTCTGCTGGAGGTGGGGGAGGTATTGCAGAAATGTCCACGGTCCCTGTCAGCACCTTTTGCCCTTTGGCAGCATCAGGCAGTCAGTGCTGAAAGGCTATTGGAGCAGTTCGATGTTAGGGAAGAAGTACAGCTGTCCAGGGGATTCTAGGCTGAGCAGCCGAGAGCAGACCAGGGCCTTAAACCCCATTATGCTTGCCTTTCAGATAGTTCCCGTGTACTACATGTAATTACATTACAATAAATAGTTTACAGTGTCTATTCAGTTATGTTTCTTCATTGTAGTCTCTTCCTACACACACTTCTAGAAGAAAATCAGGAAAAAAAGGATATTTGCTGAATATAATCCCTTCTCCCATCATTCTTTTTCCAATTTAGAAAACAGCACCTACAATACTCATAGTTGTTTTTGTGTGCCATGGAGTTGATTTCAACTCACAGCAGCCCTTACAGGATCGAGTAGAACTGCCCCATAGGGTCTCCAAGGCTGTACTCTTTATGGAAGGAGCCCTGGTGGTGCAGGGGTTAAAGGCTCGGCTGCTTACAGAAGGGTTGGCAGTTGAAACCCACCAGTCTCTCCGTGGGAGAAAGACATGGCAGTCTGCTTCTGTAAAGACTGCAGCTTTGGAAACCCTGTGGGGCAGTCCTACCCTGTCCTATAGGGTCACTATGAGTCAGAACTGACTCCACAGCAACGAGTAATCTTTATGGGAGCAGATTGCCAAGTCTTCTCCAACAGAGTGGTTGGTGGCTTTGAACCACTGACCTTTCTGTTAGCAGCCAAGCATTTAACCTTTGTACTGCTGCTAGGGATCCTTTGCCATCCATTAAAAAAAAAAAAAAAAAAGCCACTGCCATTGAGTCAATTCTGACTCATAGCCATTCCCATTGGGTTTCCAAGGCTGTAAATCTTTATGGAAGTAGATTGCCTCATCTTCCTCCTGTGGAGCAACTAGTGGGTTTGAACTGCTGACCTTCTGGTCAGCAGCTAAATGCTTTACCCACTAAACCACCAGAGCTGCTGCATCTATCCATAGAGCCATCTTTTAAAGATGGTATGCTTTCTTTTTGTACTGATGTGCCTTGGCAAAGGGTTAAATGGAAGGTGCACGAGATTCCTGACCCAGTCTACACTTCATCCTCTACTCCTGCCCTTGACACTTTCCCCCTCCCTGGACTCTGAGATCAGAGGTGCTAACCTCGCCCATCCCGAATGCCCTGCTCGATATGGGAAGGGATGCAAGTGGAGCCAGGCACTGCAGTAGCTGGTTGCCATTTGTCCCTCTGACCAAAGAAGCTTAAGACCCCGATGGGAGCATTGATAGAAAAGGAAATGTTCTATGCAAGCATCATTTGCACCTCACCTCCCTCTTTAATGGAGAAAGCATGAAGAATTGCCAAACAGAGAAAGAAATGTTAGGAAAGCCATATTCCAATTAGTTTGACCACTGATTGTCATGCAACTCTGGCAGAATCAGTGTTTGGAAAAAAAAAAAAAATAATAATAATGACAAGAACCTCCAACTCTCCTGACAGGTTGCTGAGGTAGGGCTGGCTGGGGACCCGAGGCTCACTTATTATGCTCTCATCTAACCTTTTCCATCAGAGCGAAAAATGAAGAGCAACCAGGGAAGAGAATGATGTGAGTGGATGCAGTATTTATCTGTTTGTTCGGTGCTAACTTTTTGATTATTTTCATGTGCTCTAGAGGTTTGCCTTCATCAATGTTTTTCCTCTAGAGGGCCAGAGGCCACCTCTGCTTGACTGACTTTGTCCTATATGTAGTACAGCACCAGGCACAAAGCGCAAAGCAGCCTGTGACTAAGTCTGTCCTGGCTGCTGGAACCAAGCCTTGGAACTGCAGCCCCGGGTTAGGTCAGTGCTTGGTTTTTCTGGGTAAAGATGACATTGGGTGTCCTTGGACTCTCTGATTTAACTTACTCATAATGCGTTTTACGTCAGTTTGGCTTGCCTGTATGATCAGCTGCTCCTCTTTCCCTGGCCCCCAGAAAAAGACTTCCCATTTTCTGCCTCACTAGGCACACTAGGTATTTTCACTACTATGCCATAAGCAACTTGAGGGGGGACTTGTCTTTTCATCCATGGGTACCCCAGTGCATGGTGACACTTAGCGAATCGAATTGAATTGAAAACTCGCACTTGAGTTTGTATTGTGAACATGGGGGCTCAGTGAAGGAAATTTTACCCTACGAAGAGAATAGCTACTTTAAAACTGAAAGCAAAATTTCCTGTGCCCCTGCACTAATTAAGGTGACATCACGGTGCCACACCAAGGGAAGAGGGTAAGGGAGAGAAGGCGAGAAGAGCACTGACATTTTTTTGAGCTTCCTGTTTGCGACAGATGACTTTCATGTACTTCATTTAATTCTCTCAGTGGCTTTCTGAGGTAGGAATAAGTTTCATTTTGCAGATGATCAGAGGTGAAGTGGGTTTCCTAAAATCTTACAGCTTAGCAAGTGGTAGGCCAGCTCCGCCCACGTGTGTTCTCCTGTTATATATTCTCTGATATAGCAGTAGGATGATGGGAACATTTAGTTGTGCTTGTTCTGTGCATTCCTCCTGGACCTCTGTTACTTAAAGGCAAGCATTTCCCCTGTAAAGAGCCCAGTTATTTATTTATTTATTTTCTGGACTGGTCAGATGGTGAAATATCAAGTGTCAAAATGTAGTCTTTTGGTAGTTTCAATCTTTGAATTTTTTTGTTTAATATTTACTCAACCTTGCTAGCATAGCTCTAAAGATTTACAACAATCACCTTTGGAACAACCACCAATTTTCTGGTATGGCCTGAGGCGTGGGACCTAGAGTCATCTAGAGAGTTGTTAAAAACACAGATTCCTGAAGCCTTCATGAGGATTAACATTACAGGTCTGAGGTAGGGCCCTAAATCTGTATTCTGTCACCACTGGCCATACTTTGAGAAACACTGGTGCAGAGCAGCACATCCTCAAAGTGTGTGTCAGGAGGTTTTCCACCTAAAAGGTAGGAAATAGATTTTGGTAACTCTTAAGAAAAATAAACTGCCTTCTTGGCACCCTTAATAAACTCATAGGCATTATGGATCTTCAAGAGGGGGCTATGGTTGATAGAATTATCTCACAATGGAACCCCTTATCCATGGAGTATCTCATGTCTGTAGTAGTGCATGCTACATGGAGAGCACTTGATGAATCACTATTTATTATGGAGTCTTTAGATTTGACGTCTATCATGTATGAGACGGGAAATATAGTTCAACTTCGTTATTTAGGGCTAAATTAAAGTAAGATCCATCTTAATTAGGGTAAAGTCTAAGTTACAGAATGTTCTTAATGAAATTGAACTTTATATAGGGACCTTCAAAGGCTAAAGGAGGGCTGGCTGCTGAGATATTTTACATGAATATATTGCAGGTCCTATGTCCTGTTAGGAGTAGAAGCAAAGGCTAAAGCCAACTTTAACCCTCTGTTCATCAAGAAATGTTTTTAAGGTACTTTAAAAACGTGTGTTATGGAGCTTGTTAATATTAACTCAAAGGAGCCCTTCCCTCCTAGGATAGGAAACAAAACCAAAATCACTGCCATCAAGTAGATTCAGACTTATAATGAACCCCATTGGGTTTCTAAGGTGGTAAATCTTTGCGAAAGTAGATTGCCCCATCTTCCTTCCATGAAGCAGCTAATGGGTTTGAACCTCCAACCTTCTGATTAGGAGTCAATGCCTTAAACACCAGGCCACCAGAGCTCCTTCCTAGTATAGGATGAAGATAAATTCAACTCATCTGTGTTTGAGCATCGCAAATTCTGAACTAGTAAGAACTGAGAGAAAAAGACCCTGGGTGATGCAAAGGGTTTGCTACTAACCAAAAGTCTGGCAGTTCACATCCACCCAGCAGTGCAGTGGAAGAAAGACCTGGTGATCTACTTCTGAAAATCAGTCATTGAAAACCCTATGGTTTTACTGTCAGTTCTACTCTGACACACATGGGCTCTCCATGAATCAGAATAGACTCAATGGCAAATTTCTTATTTTAATTTTTCGGTAAGTAAGCCCTGAAAGTGGAGAATTTCTATTGATCTGCGCAGCGCTTCTCAAACTTTACTGTGTATACCAGTTATCTGAGGAACTTTTTAAAATGCAGATTCATAGGCCCTGCTCTCAGGGTTAGGCTTCAGAATCTACATTTTTAACAATGCTCCAAAAGATTCTGATGAGAAATGCTGATGGAGTGTTTCTGTTTGGAGAGGCTATTAAAGCTTTTAGGCCACTGATGGTAGAGGGACTGGCTTCTTCCCTTGTACCAATGGGGAGATCTAATGGCATGGAAGAGTTCATTCATCATCTAAGAGCAAGCCATCCTACTGCTTGGGAATAAGTCTGGATCACTCTGCTTTGAGCGTTTATTTATTTATTTTCTTTATTTGGTCTGAAAAGACTTCTGGAAAATGGCTGCAACCTATTCTCATTCTCTGTGCTGAAAGCTAAAAGTGATCAGAATGCAGTAACTCTGCTCCATAGGATACAAAGCTCTGTGTACAGGAGAAATGGAATTTACTCTTGGCATTGACTTTGGGATTGGCTTTCATGACAAAGGTTTTAGTTTCAGTTCCAAGGAAACAAAATATGGAATTTGTTATTAAACTAAATTTATTTCCTCCCTTTTTCTAGTTTAATTTTTGCTTTAGAGTGGAAAAAGAATGGACTTCGGAATCAGACCAATCTAGATTTACATTCCAGCTCTCCCCTCACTAGTAGTGTGATTGTAGAAAAATTTCTTAACTTCTTTGAACCTCTCTTCCCTTCATCTGTAAAATATGTTTTAAAATAAGAAGCTCATGAGGCTGAGGGGAATATTAAATGAGACAATACATGTAAAGCAACTGGCTAGTTCCTGGCACATGATAGATACTCACTAAATATTAATGCTCCTTCATAAGAACCATCTAATGCAATTCTAAATGTATTTCTGCACCCAGGTCATTTTGTCTGAGCAACATATCCTGAAGACTGCCGCTCCCTTCTTTCTATAGGCTTAAGTTTCTTATTTGCAAAATTAGGCTAATAATAGTATCTATGCCATAGGTGGTGATTGTATTGTTGCTTGGTATAGATTTAAATAACGTAATACCTAATTATCTCCATGAACAACTGCCTCCTTTGACATGAGACCAGAAGTGGATGGTGCCTGAGTACCATTGCCAAATGTTTTGATCAAAGATTCCATGGAACAATCCTGATCAAATAGAGGAAAGATATGGAACAAAATTTCAAATTCTCATGGAATTAAAAATTTCTGGAGCCACTGAGGATGGATGACATCTGGAACTATTGCCCCAAGGAAATCTTTAAACCTAAACCAAAACTATATTCTGAAGTCATTCTTAAACCAAATAAGAGTTTAGCTTAATTAGTAAAGACTGTTTGCCTTGAGTTGTATGCTCTTTTAAGGAATTATCTGTATGAGACCAAATTAACAACAGCAACTCAAAAGGTTAGATGAGAAGCTTAGGGGACAGTGAGTTTATGTTAATTATGGTGAAATGATTTGGAAAAGGATATAGAGAACAGTGGCACACTTTGAAGAATCTAACCAATATCACTGGATTCTACATATAAATTGTTGAATTAGTGTGTTTTGTTGTGCATATTTTCACCAAAAAAAAAAAAGAAAACTAAAAGTAAATAACATAATACATACAAAAGCATTTACAAATGCCTGGCAAAGTATAAGAGTTCAATGCTAGTAGCTTTTATAACTGGTATTGTTATTAACCATCATTTTCTTTTTGACACTGCAAAAATTCCCAAAACTAATAGAATAAATGGTGTTGCTGTGGATGAAAGACTTTCAGGATGATTTCTTGTTTTTACAAAATGTTGTAAGTAATTATTAATCTGTACCCAAATTCTAAATATAATTTTTGGCACACAAGAGCAAACTCTTTGTCACTGGCATTATACCACCTGGAACTCTTGATAAATTAGCATTTTGTCAACCCATTTAAGCTTGAAGTTGTGGCAATACAACATAATAAAAATGACTTCTAAGGGCAATATCTTAAAAGCCTAGAAAAATCAAGATGTTTTTATAAAAAGTAAACATTTAGAGTTTCAAAATGAGTTACCACATTACTCCTTTAACAGCAGAAAGTCGGGATTTTTCATTTGAAAGTAAAGGTAAATACAGGGTATCAAGAATATTTGAGCTTGCAATCTCAAGGTAGGATTTTTAGCACTTTATAGAACAATTATAGCAATGTCTACTTACTTTAAAAATAATCTAAGTTGTTTCTTTACCCAGAGACTTTAGGGACAGTTAGTTTACCTAGAGAAGTAGTTCATAGTCCAGGCATTCCATAACCAAAACCAAAACCAAACCCACTGCCATGGAGTTGGATCTGACTCATAGCAATCCCTCCTTGGGTTTCTAAGGTGGTATCACTATGGAAATAGATTGCCCAACCTTTCTTCCAAGGAGTGGCTGGTGGGTTTGAACCACCACTCTTCTGGTTAGCAGTCAAATGCCTCGGGCACTATGCCACCAGAGCTCCCAGGCATTCCTCAGATGGTGCCTCTTACTTAACTACATGAAGTCCTTCCAGGGCAAGGCTGAATCATCAATGACATATAACTTTATGCACAGTATATTTGTACTTGTGAGCAAAATTATTTTATTCTAAGTCTTAAAAATTGGTAAATCTTATATGGCACTCCTAGGAAGGAAGATGGGGCAATCTACTTCCATAGTGATACTGCCTCAGAAACCCAAGGAGGGGTCGCTATGAGTCGGGTCCGACTCGACGGCACATAACAACA